>NC_137796.1:29531383-29721383 GCF_963383645.1 Muscardinus avellanarius
TTCCTAAGGGACTGATTCAGTGTGAGGAAGCTCTAAAACATTAAAAAAAAAAAGCCACAAACAAATGGCTTTGCCCCAGGGAGCTTTATAGCTGCCCTCACTATGTAAAGATAGTGAGGGCCACCTCTATTTATATATCATTTAATTTATTTGACAGAATTGAGCAGGATTTAACTCTAAGGTGAGCTCAATTTTTGTTGTTTCCTTTGACAAACACAATTTTTTTTTTTTCTTTTGGGTACTGGTGATTAATCGAACTGAGAGGCTTTCTAGCTTCAAGCTACACCTCCAGCCTGATTTTATTTCTTTACTTGGAAACGGTCTCATCAGGTTGCTGAGAGTCTTGCTATGTTTCTGAGGTTGGCTTTGAACCTGTGATCCTCTTGTCTTAGCCTTCTGAGTACTGGAATTATAAACATGTGCCACCATATCTGTCAACAAACACATTTTCTAAAGCTAAAAGTTATTTTCATATTAGTTTTGAATTTTTAATAACTTATTCTACAATATTTCTACTTATGCTTTCTATACAATAATTTACCTTTGTCTTGATTCTCCCAAACTTTGTTAATGTTTGCAATGATGAAGGTAAAATAAATATATTGTAGCTATTTTTATTTTTATTTTTTGGTGGTACTGGAGTTCCTGGAAACCCTTCTACCTCCGGGTTACACTCCCAGACACCTATTTTTTATATTTTTTTATTTGGAAACAGGGTCTCTTAAGCCAGTTCTGCTGGCTTCCAGTCTGCGCGATCCTCCTGTCTCCGCCTCCCAAGCGCGGAGATTACAAGCATGCACCACCACGCCCTGCTTTTGTAGCTATATTTTAAAAGATTAATTGACTTATTTTGTTGAGGATCTAATATATTGAAGAAACTTAATGTTTTAGATTTGCTGTATGTATTTTTATGATAATCCTAAGAGGTGATAATCTTTACTCACAGAATTATGAACTAAATATATTTTATTAACATATTGTTTTTCTAGCTGGAGCTTGGTGGTACACACTTGTAATTCCATTACTTGGGAGGCTGAGACAGGAGGATTGCGGTTTGCCGGCAGCCTTAGCTACTTAGTGAGGCCCTCTACAACTTAGTGAGACCTTGTTTCAAAATAAAGAATTAAAAACAGGACTAGGGGTGTAGTTAGGAGATAGAATGCCCCTGGGTTCCATCTTCAGTACTGCAAAAAAAAAAAAAAATATATATATATATATATGTATACATATTTATACATATATGGTTTTTCTAATTTATGCTTATATTTAAATATATCTATCCCTATACTGTTTTAAAATAGTTTGTTTAACTTTTGAATTTATTCCAGCGTTTTAATCAGTTATTTGTGGTAAGGGATGCATATAATACTATCCTACATCAACAGAGGGGTAATTGACTTTATTAGTTTTTAGTCTTCACATTTGTCATAATTTTCTCCTGACCAGATAATGTACTTCTTAAAAAGTAAAGATTCTAGGAGCATTCTACCTCTGAGCTCAGCATCACACACACACACACACACACACACACACACACACACACACACAAAAGTAAAGATTCTAGCAACATTACTAGTTTTCTGTTGATATTTAAATTTTATTATTACTACTACTACTTTTAATTTTGAAACTCATAAATTGTTACACTAAATTACCTTACAAAATCATATGGGCTCTATGAAAAATACATCATAATTTATTTTTGCAAATATAGTATTATTAAATGGATGCTATAAGCATTTAGATAAGATTATGTCATGGTAAAACTGTATGTCATTTAGGAGTGAAGTAGAATTTTGTTTGGTGAGATGCTGGAAATTTTATTGTGGTAATTCAGAGTACCTTGATTATGCATAGTGATGATAAGCAAATTAAGAATATATTGGAGGAAGTGCCACCTTCACATAATGGCTCTGCAAAGGTTATATTCAAATAATTATCCTTCATTTGTAGGTTGATAAGATAATTAAGATAACAAATGTGATCCTAATACTATTTTAAGAAAACCTTTACACTAACAACAAAATATAATATTAGCAAACAATAATAGTAATTATTAATACTACTTTTCATTATATACTTATTTGGGATCATTTACTGAGTCCATCAAAAATATGCATTTATTACATTTAGTCTTCACCATAATACTACAATGTAAGAGTTACTATCCTCATAAGGACTGTTCCTCATTTCTCTTTTGTAGAACTCTATCCCCTCTATTGTTGGCCCTTATGGTCCAAGTGGGGTTGTTCCCATCCCAACTGCAGGTTCTAGAAGCCAGCTGAAGAACCTCATCCCACTGGCTCCAGTGTTTGCTTTGGTGGACAAATGACCTAAACAAAGGAGCCTGTGAATCCTTCCTCAGGACTATTTCAGAACTATTATTTTCAGGAACAGCATAAAAGTTATGGTGGAAGGTTGGAAACATTCATGGACATATCTAAACCCTCCTTCTGTAATTCATATTGAAACCATCAAGTGAGCTATTATAGAGTTACCTAATTCAGCCCCACGATTCTCAAATATTAGTGAAATTATTATTATTATTATTATTTATTATTATTATTAATTATTTTGGTGGTACTGGGGTTCCTGGAAACCCTTCTACCTCCGGGCTACACTCCCAGGCCTATTTTTTTTAAATATATTTTTATTTGGAAACAGGGTCTCCTAAGCCAGGGAGCCTGTCTACCAACCTGCGTGATTCTCCTGTCTCCACCTCCCAAGCGCGGGTATCACAAGCATGCGCTACCACGCCCGGCATGAAATCATTATTTTGATGTGTTGAGTATATTCTTTCCCTGATACTTATTATGATAAATATACAATCATTAAGAAAGTTTTATCTATGTATTACATAAAATAATTTAATGTCTCTCAGTGGTCCGCATTACCATGTTTTGGGAAATACTGTACCAAAGGAAAGGTCACATCAATCATCCTATGTTGTAGGATACTGTTTTTGTTTGTGCATTTGTGTTTAAAGTCCTCTCTTTACATTTACAACCCCCCCATTATAAAAAAGGCCACTCTGAGCAATTGCAAGGGGAGAAGCACAGCTAGAAAAAGAAAGACATTTTTTGGTTTGTATTTTAAGTTCATATTTTCAGCCAATATGAATATGAAGCCCTTAAGAGGCATTCTATTTTTTCATATTTGATAAAGTTTTTCTCTTGTAATTTATGCCATCTCTCTGGAGCCTTACCTGTAGTTCTGGGCAAGAGGAGACTGCTGCATAAGGTCACCCAAATTAAAATATCTCTCCTGTTTTTCCTCTTCAGATAAAACCCTTGTTAATTCTATGCATTAAACTCATAAAGTCAAATTTCTGTTGGTTTTGTTTACTACTAGATTTGTAGCACAGTATACATTCTTTATTTCATTTAATCTCCACTGCAATACTGTAATGTAAGAGTTACTATCTTCATGAAGTTTTCTTTGTAAAGCATTATATCTTCTATTTGTCCTTAGGGTCTAAGTGAGGATGTTCCAGAAGTGGCAGTTGAGAAAACTGAAGAATCTCATGCTGGTATGCAGCACAGAGGGGAAGTTCCATGAATATTTGCTGCATGCATGTATAGATGCATGAATGCATGAGTGAGCATATTCATATGAGGGTTTGTCAGGTGGGCAGGTCAAATATGATACTGATTGAGGTAAGGGGTAGCCATGAGATATCTTTGATGTCATTTTATCAATGTCAGAGTTGGAACTTCTCCCTAAGATTTGAGTTAATTTATAGTATTCTCTTGTGGGGAACTACTTAGAGATGAGTGTGGGAATGGAAAACTGGAGCGGGCAGATTTAAAATGAAATGTCACCAGACATGGTGGGGCATGCCTGCAGTTCCAGGAAGCTGAGACAAGAGGATTACAGGTTCTAGATCTGCCTCAGTAACATAGCAAGAACCTCACCAACCTAGTGAGACCTTATTTCAAAATAAAAAATAAAATAGCTGGGGGGTGTGTATCTTGGAGGTAGACTGTCTCTGGGTTCAATAAAATAAAGTGTATTAGCTGGGCATGGTGGCGCACGCTTGTAATCCCCGCACTTGGGAGGCAGAGACAGGAGGATCGCGCAGGTTCGAAGCCAGCTGCGTGCACTGGTTTAGGAGACCCTGTTTCCAAAAAAAAAAAAAAAAAAAGCAAAACAAAAAACCTAAAAGTAGGTCTGGGAGTGTAGCCCGGAGGTAGAAGGACTTCCAGGAACTCCAGTACCACCAAAAAAATAAAATAAAATAAAATAAAGTGTATTAAATACATTAGAAGTAACTATACAAGCTGGGTGTGGTGGCACACACTTGTAATCCCAGCATTCGGGAGGCTGAGACCAGAGGATTGTGGTTTGTGGACAGCCTCAGCTACTTAGTGAGGCCCTCTGCAACTTAGTGAGACTCTGTTTCAAAAATAAAGAATAAAAAATAGGGCAGACGTGTAGCTCAGAGGTTCCATCCCCAGACCCGCCAAAAAAAAAAAAAAGTAACTGTACATATTTCCAGCACAAAAAAGAACATGTTAACATTGTCTATAAAATAATTTAATGATGAAATGACAGCAAATGCTTTAAACTAACTTGTGGACCAGTTTTTCTTTGTCATAAAAATGTGATTAATAAGAAACTCATCTCATGTGAAAAATGGTTCTTGTGAGATCTATATTTTGGTACAAAATGCACCAAAACATTCGTTTCTATTTACCTTGAAAAAAAAATGCCCATCAGAGATAGCATGTAGAGAGTGGCCATCTGTTCAGGATTACACTTCTGAATTGCTGTTTCTCAGAACTTGCCTGACTTTGTATATGTTAATTAAAAAAATAAGGACTGTTTTTCTCCTTTATCAAGTTTGTTTATCAACTCTAGCATAAGGATGTACTTACATTCTAGTATAAATTACTAACTGTTAATTGGCTATTGAATAACAAATTAAAACAGGAACTCTAGATTTTTAAAAATTCAGTTGCTGTTTTTATTGTGGCATCAGACTTTGGAACAAACAATGAAACGTGTCTTACATTTCCTCCAAATAGCTTATAAAGCTCATGAAATTAGGGGCACTATGATGCTATTTAGCTGGTTAGGCTTCTGGCAGTGCAGAGCTGAAGTACAGTAGAAATAAAAAAGAAGTATATATGGCAGTGATCTTAACTCTTATGCCTATTACTCAAATTACTAAAGGTCTGATACTACACAAATGGAGATAGACCCTCAGGTAAGCATCTCTTCTGTGTCAAAATATGTTGCCTTAACACAGTATGGAGTTTAAAAATCCTGTCTTAATGTGCACAGCCTCACCTAGACCTCATTTCAAAATGCTGGGAATTAGGGTTGTGGCAAGTTTTGTGACCCTAATTTTACTTGTGACCAAATTGGGGCTGGGTGATATGATCAAGGTCACACAATTATTGGCTGATAGAAGTGGGACCTGAACATGTACTTTCTGATCCCTGTTTATATTATGTTAATTCTTTGATTTATCTGGGAAAAAGACATTGACCTTGAAAAATGTTTGTGTTATAAAAGATCTTTTACTTTAGTAAAAACTATACCAAACAAAAACAGCCTTATGCTACGTAAAATACAAATAAACAACTAAAGAGCAATAATTTCAGCTGGAAGAAAATATTTTGTGTTTCATTACAGAACAATTTTATGGAGCAAATAGCAACAATTTTGAACCGGCTAAGATGTTTTTCCTGTTGCCTTATTTGATGACATTTCCTTATGGAGCCTTCAAGGTCTCCCTCATATAAAAAAGACAGGGTAACATCTGGATTTTAAAGAAAATTAATCACTTTTTCCTAAAGCTGTTCAGTTGGTCTCTTGGAAGGTATCATTATTAAGTAATTGAAGTGAAGGGCTAGTGCTCTCTTCCTAAAGTATGTTTAGAAAAACTTCTGGGTTCTGTTCTGTAGTTTGGCTTATGAAACCTTGAACTTGTTTTTAACCTTAAGTCATCTAAAACATGTCTCATAGAGTTTTATTTTGGGTTCAGAAATGCTTTGACATTTTTGGACTAAGTAGTGAGGTGAATGGAAATGCTATTCCCAAAGAAGGTTAGAGGCTAATAAAATTATTTTATTGTTCTTTTCAACTTTCTTCTCAGGAGGGTCAGGGAACATTTTATTTTTAGTCCATTTACTTATTTGCCAAACATTTATTGAGTATCATGTGGTACCACATGTATGGAATGTGAATATATGGTGGCCATTTACAAGGACTTCCATCCTATTGTATAGTCAATAGTAAGATTTCCTGTCTTCTAGTACATGATTACTACTTATCCATATACTGTCTTATTGCTATTAATTGTGTCACAAGCATTTGCCATTAGAGTTGGTTCCCTGAAGGAAGAAACCAAAGCTTATTTCTCTACTCAGTACAAAGCAGTAGTGAGGGATTCTTTACCAGGAAGTACATGGCTGAAGTGGCTCCACAGGACTTATGAATTTCATGAAATTGTGAGAAAAATATTTTTTTGCATACATGGTTTTCTATAAAGAGAATCTGTAATTTTCATTAGATTTTCCAGGGGGCCAGTGGTTCAGTGGTTAGTCATTATAGATGAACAACTTTTATGGGTTTTTAAAGGATATTCGAATTGTAGGAACTCCAGGAAGACAGATATGACCTTGATGCATGAAACAGCATTGTCATTATTGGAAATGTGCTTGGGAATGGCTCTCAGTTTTCTAATGCTGGAGATAATAAGTTAATAGCTAGATAACTCATCAATGATAATATTTTTGAGATGTTGATGTACTCTTTCTGCTCATGATTCTATGATGATACTAATCTGCTACAGAATGCTTCTAATATTTTATCCATTCTCATATTCATTTTTGTGTGACTTACTCTTTGAACTCTTTATACTCTTAAAGAAAAAAATTTTTTTTTTTGCAGTATTGGGGACGGAACCCAGGGGATGCTACCTCTTAGCTACACCCCCAGTCCTATTTTTTAGTCTTTTTATTTTTTGAAACAGGGTCTCTGAGTAACCAGAGGCTTACAAATCAAGTTATGAGAACACAGCTCTGAGGATATGTGTGAAATACTGGATAGTAGGCAGGGGATTTGGCATATACTCTAGGGAACAAAGAGGGGGTAGAATGATTTTTGAGTTGAGGTTAGAAGAATCAGAAAGTAGTTGATGAGCAGACTGACACAGTTGTCAATAGATTAAACAGAATAGGATTTATGTAACAAGTTGGATTAGTTACCTTTAAATTTAGGCCTCTGAGCAATTTTAGTTTGTGCTGCAGTTTTGCTACTTTCGTTAAAGAAATTAGGACAAATGCAACTCTAGAGATGAACTGTAGAATTACAAAATGATAAAACCACATTCATTTTCAAGTTCGAACTGAATGGTTGAAAATAGAGTTAGGGAGCTTAGGAGGGAAACAAAACCACCAACCGGTTTATCAGAGACTGCTGCTTCGGCCCCGGCCCCTCCTGAGAGTCAGCCGGCCCTGGAGGAAGGGACCAACGGGCCACGTCTGGAGAGTTGGGCATAGTCCTGATTGGCCGGCTGAGTCACATGGTGGATCTGAGGCACTGATGTTTTATAGGCATGCCGATTCTCTCGCGACATCTGTAGTCTTGTGATGTTTGGAGTCTTGAGGCACCTGGGGTCTCGTGGTAGCTCCACTTCTGGCTTCCGGGATTCCACCTCCTGTTCCTGCTGACCTCACTTGGGGGAGGGACCCAACTTATCACATACATGTACAACTGTGCATGAATATATACATGTTATACAACATATTCATGGCTTGATACTCATGGAGATATGGGTCTATCTATATGAATTTGCATATATTCCATTTTTTGTGTGTGGTAGTGGAACCCAGGGGCTTTCTACTTCCAGGCTATACTCTCAGACCCATTTTATATTTTATTTGGAAACAGGGTCTCACTAAGTTGCTGAGAGCCTCACTAAGTAGCTGAGGCTGGCTTCCAACCTCTGCAATCCTCCTGTCTCAGCCTCCTAAGGACGGGGATTACAAGTGTGGATCACCACGCCCAGCCATGTATACCATTTTTAAGAAGGATTAAATATTGTACTTACTGGAACATTTTCACTTAGGACAGTATAAAGTATAGATTAAAGAAGTATGTATAGATTAAAGAAGTATGAATGATATCTATTATGGTCTAGAGGAAACTGGCCATATTATATACTCAGTTTTCCTTGGAAAGTATGTTTGTGAAATTAGTATCGCACATAGCTTTAGTTTGTTGTGTTGGGTCAGGGGCCCTTTAATTAAATGTTTCCTCAGTATTTCCTGGTGATCTTCCGAGCTGGCTGTTTTATTTACTCTTTAGCATTTGCAAAGTCTCACTTAGCATATTTTATCTTGTACGTTTTTTATGAGTATGGCATTGCTATTTTTACATGGGATTTGGAAAGTCCTTTGAAGAATGAAAGGGTCCATGGAGAAAAGTAGATGGTAGTGAGGTTCTTCTTATATGGAATTCATCCATTCCCCCAATCTCACAGAACCAGTGTAAAGCTGTACCTATAAGAGCTGATTTGCCAAGTGTTTTTGCTCTGAAGGGATATCACCTATTTTTAGCAACAAAGAAGTGTTAGGAAGAGGAGGGAGGCATGCCTCAGAAGGACAGATCTGAAATGAAGCCCAGAATGCAGAAGAGAGTGGAGCTGAGAAGCAGCAGGGTGTCTGGTGAAAGGTCGCCAAAGGGGAGCTTGCAGATCTGAGGTTTAGGATGGCTGTAGGAAAGCTTCTTTAGAGCTCTATTTTTTGTTTGTTTGTTTTTTGTTTTGTTTTGTGGTACTGGGGATTAAAACCAGGACAATTCTATTTCTGAGCTACACCCCCAGTCCTATTTTATATTCTATTTTTGAAACAGGATCTCACGAAATTGCTGAGGGCCTTACTAAGTTGTCGAGGCTTGCTTTGAACCTGTGATCCTCTATTTTCAACCTCTCAAGTACTGGGATTACAGGCATATGCCACCAGGCCCTGCTAAGAACTCTATCAATAGAGAATTTAAGAAATGCTATTAAAAAGTAAAGAACATTAGACAATAGAATAAAGAAAGACAATAGAATAAAACCAAGAGCTGGGCATGGTGGCACATGCTTGTAATCCCAGCATTTGAGAGGCTGAGACAGGAGAATGGAAGTTTGAAGACAGCCTCAGAAACTTAGTGAGGCTTCTAAAACTTAGTGGGGTGTAGCTCAGAGGCAGAATGCCCCTGGGTTCCATCCCCAATACCACTAAAAAAAAAAAAAAAAAAAAAAAAAAGAAAAAAAAGAAAGAAAGAAAACTAAGATAGTGTAAGCTGGACTGGTTGTTTAATTTGTGTTGTTTAATTTGTATTTTTAAAATGACAAATCTAAGCTGGGTGTGGTGGCGCACGTGGGAGGCTGAGACCAGAGGATCGCGGTTCACGGACAGCCTTAGCTACTTTGTGAGGCCCTCTGCAACTCAGTGAAACCTGGTTTCAAAATAAAGAATAAAAATTAGGGGAGGGGGCGCAGCTTGGAGGTTGAATGCTCCTGGGTTCCATCCCCAGACCTGCAATAAATAAATAAATAAATAAATAAATAAAATTACAAATCTATACATTTCTTAAATACATTTAGATTAAGAGAAACTATCCACACATTGATGAAACAACTATACTTGTACAAAGCATTATGCCAGGAGATATGTGAAGGATAGGAGAATGGTATTTTAGAAATACAAGGTGAGGTAAGTGTGACCCAAAAGAATATATGGCACTGTGTATTAGGAACTGTGTTGAGGAGGGCTTTCTATTATCCTATTTAATATTTAAAACAAGAATTAGAAAGTACAATCATCCCTTCCTGATGCAAGGGAAAATGCCCCATCATTGCCTTTGAGAGTAAGTGCTGACTGGTTTAAGCCAATTATGGTAGGCTGACTTGTCTGTCTTGTCCAATTAATCTAGGGGTGGGATATGAACCAGTTCTAGCCAATTAAAGAGAAAGTCTACTGAGGGGTTATGAGAAATGTTTTGTTGGATTTGAAAGGGGAAACACTGTAAGGAATAGCCTTTATTTTTAATATTTTTTCTCCAGGCATAGAAAGGATGCTTAGAACTATCATAGGTATCTTGTGACTCTGAAGGGAGCCAACTGAGAGCAAATCAAGTCTTCTGAAGATGGGAAAGCAAAGAAATAAAAAGACTGTGGGTCTTAGATGATGTTGAGTTGCTGGAGAGCCCTCCCTACTTTTTGAATTCCTGTTAGATGGTGTTATATTTGTCCTTCTATCAGCCAGTGCGAGTTGGAGTCTTCTGTAATGGTTTCCTCACTGATATCAGAGCATGTGCAGAGGTGTAGGGTCCAGAGGGGTCAGAGGGCACTTAAAAATCGCCAATGGTTCATCCTGAGAGATGGAGTACAGTGAAACTGTAGAGTGTAAAGTGATGGCTAGAGATAAAATGAAATAATGACAGAGCTCAGATCACAAGGGCCTTATATGTTATGATCAGACATTTGGGCTTTGTTTTGTAAATAATGAGAAGTCACTGAAAAGTGTTCAGCAAGGCCATGGTGTAATTCAATTTGCAATTTAAAAATATTCATCTGACTACAGGGTGGGAGGTTGAAGAGGGTGAGATACTAGAGGGTAAAATTCCAAGGTCATTTACTCCTGGAGCAAGTGAATTCACATGCAGATGGTCTCTTCGTTATCATTCCATTTAAGCTTAGAAAGATAGTAGTTAAGACAAGATGTGCAGAGTGGACAATTAGAGAAACACAGTAAATCCTTTATAATTTCATGAAAAAGGAATATGTTGGGTGGGTGGCACATAGGATTTCAAAGTGCAGTTTGAATTTAAGTTGCAAACTAGAAACCTTGGAAAACTTGAGGAGTTAAGTGGAGCATAAATAACATATGGGAATGGAAAGTTGAGCTGAAACGGAGGGTTTTATGGGGGTCACAGAAGATAAAACTGGAATGATTACTTGTAACTAAAATGGCAAAGAAATACTTTGGTTCTATCACTTAGCAGTTTTGGAACACAGTTTTGATAAGCTTTTCTCTCCTACTTAGTTGAATTGGGATTCCAAATGGACATTTTATTAACATCACCAAAGCCAGGTGTAATCCCAGCATTTGGGAGGCTAAGGCAGTAGGATTGAGGTTCGAGGCCAGCCTTTGCTACTTAGTGAAGGCCTTTAAAACTCAGTGAGACCCTGTTTCAAAATAAAGAATAAAAAATAGAGTCTGAGGGTATAGCTCAGAGGTAGAAATCTCCTGGGTTCCACCCCAGTACCACACACACACACACAAAAAAAAAAAAAAAAAAAAAAAAAATCACCAAGTGACTTTACATTAATATCATGTATTATCTAATATTATGTGATGAGAAAGACATCACATTGTGATATTCTTGCCAAAAGCCCAGATTCCCAGTTTAATCATGAGAAAAACATCAGATAAGCTCAAGTTGAGAAAAATTCTACAAAATATTTTTTTAGGACAACTGGCTGGGAAAAGGGTATATTATCATTGCTGTCTGTAATTTTTCATAATTTAAAAGTACTCCAAAATAAAAAGTTTATTTAAATAGCATACACTTCATTAGTTGTTAATAAGGATTGAATGAAAAGGACATACATATAAAGAAGCAAGTATATATACGCCTGGTATATATTAGGGCCTTGGAAGTTAGCTCCTTTTACCCTTTCTCTATAAACTAGTGATTTTCAGGCTTTGGGTACATAAAAATAACTTGCAAGTATTTGGTCAAAAATGCAAAAAAATCCCAGGGGCCCAGCCTCAGAGGTTTGGGTTTGGTTGGTGTGAGACGGTGCAGGAAGAATGATTTGTAGTGTCTTCTAGAGGACTTAATGTAAGTGGTTCATGGCCCTGCTTTGAGAACTGTGGCTATAGACAGCAGGGATCCTAGGTGAGACTTGTATTATTTGAGGAAAATAATGAGGTAATAATGCCTGTCCTACTCACCTCAAACGAGTTGAAGGGATAAAATGGGGGAAATGTAGCAGCAAGCACTCTGCAAACTGTAAGTTACAATTTAAACCATTACATATTAATTTGGAATAAAAGAGAGGTTTGATTAGGTAGACATTTAATAATAACAGCAGTGAGGTTGAAATCTAATTTTTATCCATTTCAGCCACCTAAAAATGTTCAGCTGATTTTCCTACTTACGCACTCAGGCGACTCATAGACAAAGGCACAGTTCAACCCCTTCAATTATGGTTGGGCAAACTGAAGCTGAGAGAGGAGACATGGCTGGTTCAAGGTCACAGAGCTAGTAATGGAGAGAATGGGATTAGAACCTGTTTTAATGAGCTTCAGTCTAGGTGTTCTTTTGCTTCCAGATGACTGCTGGAGGCAGTCATATGAAAGTTCATATGGGCTCTGGAACAAAGGAAAGGATGTCTGACTTTTAAGGAGGATGCCAGGATTTTGTTTACCTCAGTCCTGTGGGTAGGTTTGCTCTTGGCCCACTGTGTAATAGAATAACACAATACTTATTTTAGCTAGATAGAGTGAAAAGGGATCTTCTGAACAGGAAAATGGATTTTTTTTCTCCTCCCTGGACAGTCTTCAATCATGCTCACCTTCCTCATTCTGAGCCATGTCACCAATATGTCATCAACCTGAAAAACTTCACCAGGTCTTCAGAATGTTGATTGTCAAATCAGGCATACCTCCCTTCCCTGGCTCAACTTAGTCTTACCTCCATAAAATATACTGCTTATAACTATGGTCATCTGAGGTGATGTGTAATCCAAGGCTACCTCTGGGAAGAATGTAAACCAAGGCAAATCACTGTGTGTTTTCCCCAATGCTCTGACTTAATATAAGTAGAACAGGATTTAAATTAAGAGCAACCTGGGCTGGGGATGTAGCTTAGTGGTAGAGGGCTTACCTATTATGCACAAGGCCCTGGGTTCTCCCCAGCACTGGAAAAAAAACTCAGAGCAGCATGGAAGGTCAAAGTCATAACAGGACAGTGGAGCAAGACACCATTTGTTAGGTTGCCAATTATAAGCTATAACCTACTGCCCTTTAGTCATCTCCCAGCTGACAAGCCATCTTTTATCTTTGGTAAGGAAGACAGTAGCAATAATTTGGTGGGTGAGACTTCTGGGAAAGCTTTGGTTTACCTAATAACAAGAGCTCTTATAGCCATCTTGAGAGGATGAAGTGAAGAGCTTGAGAATAAAAAACTATATCCTTGATTGGCACAGTGGCGCTCACCTGTAATCCCAGTACTTGGGAGACTGAGACAGGAGGATCACAGGTTTGAAGCCAGCCTCAGCAATTTAGCAAGGTCCTTAGCAACTTAGTGAGACCCTGTTTTGAAACAAAACATAAACATAGGGCCAAGGGTATATCTCAGAGGTAGAATCCCCCCGAGTTCAATCCCCAGTATCACAAAATATAAAATAAAAGATAAACAAAATTATATCTTAGAGAAGTCAGAGCTACAGCTGGAGTTGGTGTTGTGTTCACCTCTTTCTAACTCTGTCTTTAATGGCATATCACCAAAGTGGGAATATTTACACCTAGAAACACAAATGCTACAGTTCACGGCTTTTCCCTTTTTTCTAGAGAGCTAGTTCTTAAACAGAGTGCGATACCACTGACAGAACAGAAATTTAACAAGAACCAGGGGCCTTCATAATGTCCTCTAGAAATTGTACTGTACTTGAATTGCCCACTGCCAGATAGTTCTTTATCTGCATTAGCCAGTGATGGTAAGTTTGCTGTTAGTTGCAGATGAATGCATTCTGAATAGCTTCTGGCAGTGTGGTCAGAGAATGGGAGAAGAAAAGGATATACTGTGTCTACTTTGCCTTGATAGTCTGATGGAATAGATAGAGAACATTTTGGCTCAATTATATTTTAAAAGCAGTGGTTCTCAAAGTACAGTCCCCAGGCCAGGAGCATCAGACCCTGTCCCAGACCTGTTGAACCAGAAATTCTTGGGATGTGGTCTGATGATCTCGGTTAAGGTTATAGCCAGAAGTTCAAATCTGAGGAAGTGGGGCAAGGAGTGAGTTGCTGGGCAGAAAACAGGAGAGGTTGAGTTAAAATGTGCGTTTTGAATGGTGAGCCCCCTCAGCTCCTTTTTCTGTTTGCCTTTTCTCAGGAAGCTGTAGGAGGATGCTATCCACTCTAATGGGGAACTAAATTTGCAAAGAGGAGGCATGGGGTTCTGGAAGCAGAAGCTATGAACAGGATATCCTGGGATGATGCTAAAGGAAATCCCAAGGATGACAGCTGTATCTTAGAACTAGAGAGCAAGCAGCCCAGACTAGAATGGGAGCATGGAGGGCCCCAGGAAACAATTAAATTCTGATTGGTTTCACCCCATGGAAGGTTGAATTAAATTGCTGTTAAAGCTGTTAAAGGGCATGGTAAGGTCTAGTCACCAGAGCAACAACAACAACAAAATCTCAGCAAATTCTATGTAGGAACACTTGTTGACTAAGATAAAAACAATAATAATAATTGCACAAAAAGGAGAGATAATGATAGTCATGTTACTCACTAGTGAAAACTCTTACTTTAATCAAAAAAGAAAATATGGGACATAGTTATATTGGAAAATAGGAGTTGGGGTAAAGAGAAGATATAATTGAGCTAAATTCTCACCAAAATTTTATGGTAAATAAATATTTAGTATCTAGAATCAATGAATAAAGATACAGCAGTTTAAGCTGGATATGGTGGCACATGCCTGTAGTCCCAGTACTTGTGCTTACAGGAACAGGTTGAAAGAGGAGGATTGTGGGTTTGAGGCCAGCCTCAGCAACTTAAATGGACTATGCTAAAAAAAAAAAAAAAAAAAAAAAAAAGCCGGGCGTGGTAGCGCACGCTTGTAATCCCCATGCTTGGGAGGCTGAGACAGGAGGATCGCATAGGTTCGAAGCCAGCCTCAGCTACTTAGTGAGGCTCTCAGCAACTTAGAGAGACCCTGCTTCCAAATAAAATATAAAATGGGTCTGGGAGTATAGCCCGGAGGTAGAAAGCCTCTGGGTTCCACCCCCAGTACCATCAAAAAATAAAATAAAATAAAATAAAACAGGGCTAGGGATGTAGCTTACAGGTAGAATTCCCCTGGGTTCAATCGCTAGTACCATACCCCCCACACACAAAGATATAGCAGTTTAACCACATTACTAAAAATATAAAGATAACAACAAAGAAATATTAAAAAATGTTTGCCTCTGGAGAATGGAATGCAACCTCAGTTTTTTGTGTTGTTTTTCTTTTTCTTTTCTTTTTTTAGTAACACACTTCAACAAAAACGAAAACTAAAATATACCTAAACAAGTCAGTTTGTTAGAAACAAATGTGTGCATATATTTGAAGGCTTAAATGAACAACACTAAAAAACAAACAAAACACAATTCTTCAAACTGCGTCTGAACTAACCTAATATTTCATTTGGTTAAATGCCTCTCAAATTTGCTTCTCATTTAATTTTGGAAGAAAATCAGAGAGGTGTGGTTTTTCCCCAGTCAAACCTATGAGGTTATGCCAGAGTTAGTCCTGCATTAAGGTGACACAAGAATCTGTTTTGGTCTGAAAAGCAACTGTGAGTAAACATTGAACTATAAACTTGTGATATAAGTTTTTTAAAAAAATCATTCTCCTTCAAAGTATTGGGGAGTTTTCCTGTCTCTTCCTCAAACTTGCAATACTTTGTGGAAGTTCACACTACAACTTTTGATATCTCAAGAAATTAGTGACATAAAGTACTGAACATCTGTTTCTAGCCTCTCATTATTCATAAATAACATATTTTATTAATATTTACTTATATCCATGGTAAACACAATTAACCTTCTTAGATTCAACATTTGTTAAAATTGTCAAACTCAAGAAAGTCACATGGCTGATTATTAAATACAGGCTAATTTCATCTCAGTGACTTCTTCTTTATCTATCTGTCCTTCTGTCTCCTTCCTACCTACATACCTATCTAACTACCATCTATCTTAATTCTCATGTATGCAATGAAAACTCTTGTAGATGAGTAGATGTTTCAGGAAATGTTCTACTCTGGTCACAATTGATATATTTATTTAGTGCACTTAACTTTTGTTCTCAGTATCATGAAATGCAGTTTTCAGAGTAATACTGTCACCTTTTATGTTCCATTTGTCCTCATTGTTTACCATTAAGTATTTATCTGGTACTTTTCTTTTTTTTTGTTTTGTTTTGTTTTGTTTTGTTTTTTAATTTTATTTTATTGGTGCACTGTATTCATACATCATAGTGGGATACAAACTTTTGTAGACATACATGCACACATCGCCCAGTCAGCCCCCACCCGATCCCCACCCCATTCTCTCCCCATCCCTCCCTCCCATGCTTGGCTTAGTGGTTGACATCTAGTATTATAGCAATTTATCCAAAATTAAAAATGATAATCTCACATAACAGTTTCATTTGTCTGATACCAAGCTTTTGATGTCTTAAAGATAACATTTCAATATTTCTTTTTGCTTTCTTTCTTACCAGAGAATATTTTTTTTCTTTTTTTTAGGCGAAACTATCATATATTTATTTTTCAGAAAAAAAATCTATCCTGATATGGAATATGGACTCTAGATACCCAAAACAATCTCGAAGCAAAAACAAAGCTAGAAGATGTATATTTTCTGATTTCAAACCATATAAAGCTACAATAATTGAAACAGTGTAGTACTGTTCTAAAGGCAGATATATAGACCATTGGAGTTAAATACAAGCCTAGAGCTAACTTCTTCCCTATATTGTCAAGTTATTTTTGACAAGGTTTCCACGAAGATTTGGTGGTGGAAATAATAATCTTTTAACTAAATATTGTTGAAAAATAATAATTACATGGAAAAGAATAAAATTGGACCCTTACCTAATCCCACATACAAGTATTAACTCAAACTAGATAAAAGACCTAAATATAAATCTTAAGACTATAAACTTTTAGGAGAAAATCTGGGTCATAAAACCTCACAACATTGAAATTGGCAGTGATTTCTTGGATATGATTTCAATGGCACAGGCAAGAGAAGAATATACAAACTCCCTAAAAAATAAAAGAAAATATTGTATATCCAAAGACAATGTAAACAGAGTTAAAAGTTACTAATAGAATTGGATAAAATATTTCCAAATGCTATATCTGAAGGTATATTAATATTCCAACTAGAAATCCTAAAAATTAACAACAATAAAGGCAAACAATACCATTTAGAGATAGGTAAAAGACTAACATAAATAATGAATCTCCACAGATAACCAATCTTAGTTGTCTGTTGGATGGAAACTCTTGTTTCTCTGGTTCTGGTGAGTGTTACCTATTTCTTCTTTGTAGTTAATCTCTTTGAGTATTTTCTCTAGCGCTGGTTTTGAAGACATAAATTCCTTCAGTTTCTGTTTGTCATGGAAGCTTCTTATTTCTCCATCTAATTTGATAGAAAGTTTTGCTGGATAGGAGATTTTTGGCTGGAAGTTGTTTTCTTTCAGAGTTTGGAATATGTTACTCCAAGCCCTTCTGGCTCTCATGACTTGGTTTGGGAAGTCTGGAGTGATTCTAATTGGTTTGCCTCTGAATGTCACTTGGCCCTTTGTTTTTGTTGCCTTTAAGATTCTCTGCTTGGCTTCCACATTGGTCATTTTGACAATTATATGGCGTGGGGATCCTCTTCTCCGATCCTGTCTAAAGGGAGTTCTATAAGTTTCCTGGATCTGTGTATCAACCTCTTGCTCTATATTTGGAAATTTTTCTGCTATTACTTCCTTGAAGAGATTGTTGATCCCTTTGGTATCACTTTCTTTTCCCTCCTCTATTCCAATTATTCTTAGGTTAGCTCTCTTAAAATGGGCCCATATTTCTTCAATGTCAGATTCCTGCTGTTGGATATCTTTTTCTAGATTAGAAACTATGCATTCATTTTTGGATTGCTCATCTTCTAAGAGTGAGATTCTGTTCTCCATGTGGTCTAATCGGTTGTTTGTGCTTTGAATTGAGGCCTTTACTTCATTAATTGCATCCTTTATCTCTTTTTGGCTCTCTCTGAGTTCTTTTCGAAGCACCTCTATTATTTCTACAGTTATTTTCCTGATTTGATCTTCTAGAAATCTCTGATTTTCTGTTTTATCAGGTTCTGATGTTGTGGGGTTGTGCACATTCATTACTTCAGTGTTATTCCTCTTTCCCATGATTTCGGAGGTTTGTGCCTTCTCTGGGTTCTTCCCTTGGGTCACTATGGCTTCACTTAAGGTGCTCTGGATCTCGAGTCTGTATTATCTCAGACCCTACTACTCCTTTACTGGGTTGTATCACAGAGTCTCCGACCCAGGGAATCGATAGAGGCTGCTTTAAACTATGGGGGGTGCCAGGTTGCACGCTCTCCTATGGTGTGATATCTCTGCCACCACCACTCCCTCACTGGGTCAAGTCCCAGGAGGCACAATACTGGGATTTCTCCTCTGTGGCCCGCAATTTGACTCACTGTTCTTGAGTACGTAGATGTAGCTGTACTGGACTCGGTGAATTCACTGCTGCTGCCGCCGCCGGTGGCAATATGGCGCCTCTGCCACGCCCTCGGCCATGAGGCTGGCGTATTTTTTCTTCTCTGGTTTTGATTTCCACTCTGAATCCCTGCAGCGTGTGCTGAGCTCAGCCACTGGGAGCTTTAAATGCTGTCTGCGCCGAAAGATCCCACCTGGCTGTTCCGCATCGGCTCACCTTGGCTTGCTGTAGCTGTCCGCTGAGGTCGCCGCTGCCGCCGGCAGTATGGCGCTGCTGCCGCGTCCTCGGGCGCATGTGTCTCCTCTGTGGCCCTGAGCTCTGTTCTCAGTCCGCTTTCTCTCTGGAGCCTGGTGGTTTTTTTGTTTTTCTGGTGATGGTGTTTTCTGGCTATGAAAGGCGCTCTTTTTGTGGTAATGGAGATTGGTTGTTAGCGGGACTCTTAAGCCCCGCTTTTCTCGGTCGCCATCTTCCCGGAAGTCCTCTGGTACTTTTCTTTGATGAGCCCTTTGGTGCTTTAGTTTTCTCATTTTGAGGTTCCCTTTTTTCCTCATTCTCTTAACTTTTTTTTTTCATAGAGTTGCATTTCAACTTGAAAGTCTTTGTGAGCTCTTCTCTAATATCTCATTAATATTTTTCCTACAATTTTCAGAATTCTATACACTTTAGCAAATTTTGCCTTTCCTCAAAAATTTAAATATTTCAGGAGGTAGCTAAATACTAAAAGCATATATACATAAAATTAGTGAAAATGCTTTTGTGAATGCTATTAAATTAACATAATACATTTTAGTATTTCCTGGCAGAAATTCTAAGCTGATTTTAAAAGATTAAGTAAATAAGAGATAAATACAATTTTATAATTAGTTACTTTTTACATGTCATTTGTGAATGTAATATTTATAAATTAGCAGTCATGAATTTTCACATGAATACTAAATGCTGGCACAACTTGGAATGAGTATGTGAAAACCATCTCGGATTATTTCCTGAGCATCAGAGATTAATGGGGAAAAATAGTAGACATATAAGAGAAAAAAATATGGATAAATAGACTACTTTGGGTTTGACTTTCTGCCCCCAAAGTGATGTTAGTTACTCATTCAGTGTTGTGAAAGGTTAGCAATGCTAGAAAACTAAATTCCCTACTTTACCCATTTTGTAGGCATGTAACATTTTAGGAAAATGAAAAATTTGAAAATGAGAACTTACAAATAAGTTTATAAACAATTAATTTACTAAAAGATGTGTCCAGACTCTCTATTTGAGGAACGTTGGGTCTCATGTAATATGCAAGGCAAGATACTCCTGTCTGTGGATTGCTCCTCTGGTTTTCATTTGGGATTGGTATATTTTGTTTTTGCAAAGCTGATGACTGCCAGAAATTCCAGGGGTCAAGATGAAAACAAACTGAGCCTAAAAATACATATATAAAGAGGTGCTTGATTATGGACTGAGTTTCAGCCTGGCAATAGGTCTCTAGAAATGAAATACTGTCCATTATTGAATGTTTTATAAAGTGATTTTATCCATTAAATTTACCCAGTGAAAGAGAACTTAAAAACAAACATATATTTTACTACTTACCTCTAATTTTAAATACGACGATATGCCCCAAGAACAAAATAAAACATTAATTTATCATCTAAATTTAGTAAATATTAAAATCCTGTCATATTTTTCATGTAAGATATTAAAGGATGCCACAAGCCATTTTCACCATTTTCTTCCCTCCCCCCTCAGAAGTGATCACTGTCCTGAAGTTGGGGTGTGTGTGTGTGTGTGCGTGCGTGCGTGTGTGCGTGCATGCGTGTGTGTGTGATTACATAGACAGTTTTTGTAAGTATTCCAGTTTTGCTTGAAAAAGAATGTGAGTTCTCTAATTGTTGGATGCAGTATTCTACACAATTATTGTCACTGCGTCATCTGTTAATTGCATTATCAAATCATTTATAGCTTCATTTAGTTTTGGTCTTTTGATCTATTCATCACAAAGGGAGGCATCTTAAAAAAATCTTTCATGGTTGTTAATCTTTATCATTATAATTTATTTTTTCTGCATATTTTTTGTGGTACTGGGGATTGAACCCAAAGGCATTCTAACTCCAAGCTATACCTCTAGCCCAATTTTATTTCTTATTTGGAAATATAATCTCACTAGCTTGCTGAGGGTCTCACTAAGTTGCTGAGGCTGGCTTCTAACCTGTGATCCTCCTGTCTCAGCCTCCCAAGTACTGGAATTACAGGCGTGCACCACCATGCCTGACTCCTTTATATATTTTTAAAGTCATGTTTCTAGGTTTATATAAGCTCAGAATTACTATATCTTTTGGTGAATTACTCTTTTACCAGTATATATATCCTAATGCTACTGTTTTTCCCCGTAGGGTACTTTTGCTTGATATTAATATAAATTTCCCCTGGTTAATATTTTCCTTTCATTTATTCTTCAACTTTCTGTGTTATTAAGGTTTAATTGTGAATCAGCATATAGTTAAATTTCATTTTGAAATTCAATCCAAGAGTCTCATACGTCTAGTTTTGAAGTTCTTCTTTGTTTTAATATCCATAAAATGAGAAATTATTATTTATGCTGATTTTTTATTAGTTTCTGACCTCATTGTTTCTTTCCCTCCATTCTTTCCTCTGGGCTCAATTTCCTTTTTTTTCCTCAGGTGCACTCTTAGATAGTTCTTCCAGCCAGGGATCTGAATGGCTTTCTGTCTCATAGAAGAACATTCACCGTTTAGTGTTTTAGGCAGATAACAACCTTGCTGCTTTGCTGAGCTGGCTGGTGGAGTTTTCCTAGTTGATAATGGACAGTTGCCACAGTTTGAGCAGCCCTTCAGTTCTAGCTCTTCTCCTCCTTCTAGCCCAAAGCAGCATATCTTTCTTGTGTGGGTGGGTGGTGGGATTCTAACTCCCAGCCTTTCCAGGACCATATACTGCTTCCCTGCTGGGCTGGTTTTGTATTACCCATGTGTTCCTGTTATCTGTGGAATTCTTACTTATGTTTAAGCTTAACTATATGTTAAAAAAGCTTTTTGGTAACATTTTACCCAGAAGCTATATATGTTTGGAATAAAACAGTTTCATATCTAGAGTACTGTGTCTATAGAACTAGAATCCTAAACTTTTATAAAACATTTGTTTTTATCCCTAATATGATTTCCATTTGCTGGCTACTCTTGGCCATATTTAGGATACTAAATAGTTATATGCTCTTATTTTGTAACTCTATTTTGCAAGTGAGACACTTTTTAAAAATATTGGTATATACTCTCTTCTCTTTGGTACTGGGGATTGAATACAGGGGCATTCTACCTCCTATCTATATCCTTAACTTGTTTTGTTTTGTTTTGAAATAGGGTCTCACTAAGTTGCTGAGGATGATCTTAAACCTGTCATCCTTCTTTCTTAGCCTCCCAAGTACCGGGATAATAGGCATGCACCACCATGCCCTGCCTGATGTTGATTAATTTTTGCTGATTGCCTAGAGTTATTAGTCCCCCACCTACTCCAGGGGGCCTCCTGTTATGCCTTCCCAGCAACTTCTTATCACATATTTAATTCCTTATCACCTGTGTTTAAGTCCTTCTAGACTTCTCACATTGGTCAGTGATACAGTGAACATAGAATTTAATGACTGAACATTGCTCCAAATGTTCACTCTGTCTAAACTTGTGTTTTAAGTAGCAGATGGGAAATACAAAGACAGAGTACATTTGTGGCATTATAGAAGGCTGTTATGAAAGATATTTTGGGGACTGGGATAGTTATCTTTCTGTCAGTATAACAAATGCCTGAGATAGTCAATTTATAAAGATGAAAGGTTTAGCCAGGTGCAGTGGTGCATGCCTGTAATCCCAGTACTTGGGAGGACAAGACAGGAGGATTGCAGGTTTGAGTCTAGCCTCAGCTTAGTGACATCCTCAGCAATTTAGCAAGACCTGTTTATATATCCCAGTCCTCCACCCGACCCAATAAGGAAGAGATAAAAGATTTGTTTGGGCACACAGTGTTGGAGGTTTCAGTCCATGATTGATTGGCCGCATAGTTTGGGGCCTGTAGCAAGGTAGCACATCATGGAAGGAATGTGTGGTAAGGCATATTGCTCGCCTCCTGAGTAATGGAGCAAAAAGGAAGAGAGAAGGAAGAGAGACTTGGTCTCACAATCCCCATTCAAGGCAAACTCCCAAAGACCTAAAGCCTCCGACTGAATTCTATCTCTCAAAGGTGCTGCCACCTCTCAGTGGTAGTGTGACTCGAATCCCACTCTGGAAATCAAGTCTCTAAACACATGGGCCTCGGGGGGCATTTTAAACCCAAATTATAGCAGGAGACAGTGGTCCAATATTCTCTTCAGGTACCTACAGTTCACATTATCTTGGAAACTGCTATCTTCGCTATTTCTGTGTAAACATATCTGCATTCTACAAAGACCTCTTTGGGGGCTTTGGTGGGAACAAAAACTCAACAGGAAACAAAAGGGAAATAATGATCTCCCTAAAATGTAAACTCTCTTCTGATATTTTTCTTCATTCTTTCTCAAAAGTACAAAAACAAAATCCAATACACAAGACAATCAATTATCACAAAAATGTCTTAACTTATATTCTCAAATCCCAATGTGATAAAAATTGTGGCTCAAATGTAGAATAATATTGGGTCCAGTTCTTATCATAGCACTAATCTGAATCCTATTTCAAAGAGAATGAAATAAAGGAGGTTGCATTTTACTGTGTGAACGGTTAGGTAAAATTACATGATGCTCCATTATACTGGACAATCTAAACCTAATGGGAACTTAAGTATCTCAAGCTATATACTGTCATCCCCAGGAGTTTGCCATATAAAGAAATGGAGATGTTCAATAGAAAACCTCAGGCTAGTGCCAGAAAACGTTCCCAGCTGTGTGAATGCCTGACTCAGTTACTAGACCTTAGAAATTAAGCAGCTCATTGAAAATTCAAGCTCCAGCCAGAAGCTACATCCGGGCTCAGATGTTGAAACCATCTCTCCTGCTGATCATGCCATGACACAGTCAAAGGAATAAGCCTGGCTTCTCACTTAACTCTCAGTGAGCCCCTCTCTTTCCTCTGCAATGGGACATCATTTAAAATACAGCTCTTTCATATATGCTGCAAGCCATCCCTTCTCGGGGCAGAGGGGAATAAGAAATCTACCTATTTCAGTCTATTAAATTATATTTAGAACATTAGGTAACAGGTGTCCCAGTAGAGGACATCCAGGTTACTTGAAATAATAATTGATAGGCAAGGAACAAGAAATAAGTAGTGGATAAAAGTTACAGAACTGTTAGGGGAGGACTTTATTTTCAAATGCCTCCAGTAAAATTGTGTATGATTTTATGACAGGAAGGTGCTGATACTAATAAGCGGGTAAAAAATAATTTCAAGTCGGCACATTTGCAATTCAGAAGCAGTGTTTGTATAACAATGCTTCAGTTTCAATCCCTAGAAGTAAATATTGTTAACAGTTAATGTGTATCTTTTTAGAATTTTATAAAGAATCTTTAAGCACATTTAAGCTTATTTTGTATGTTTTACATAAAGAAGTCATGAAGGAGTTGAGCATGGTGATATATGCTTATAATCCCAGTACTTGAAGGCTGAGACAGGAAGATCGCAGGTTCAAGGACAGCCTCAGAAGTGTAGTCAGACTCTCAGCAACCAACCAACCAAGAAACCCTGTTTCAAAAATGAAAAATAAAAAGGGTTGAGAATGAGCCAGGCGTGATGTTGCCTACTTGTAATCCCAGTACTTGGGAGGCTGAGACAGGAGGGCTGCAGGTTCGAAGCATCCTCAGCAACTTAGTGAGGCCCTCCACACCTTAATGAGAAACTGTTTCTAAATAAGAAATTAAAAAGAAATTGGGCTGGGGGTATAATTTGGAGGTAGAATGCCTCTGAGTTCAGTCCCTAGAACAACAACAACAACAACAACAACAACAACAACACACACACACACACACACACACACACACACACATGAACAGGAGTGTGGGGTATAGCTCAGAGGTAGAATGCTCTGACCCTGGGTTCATTTCTCAGTAACTACTCCACACATGTCTTGCAACTAATACCACAAACACCTTTTTATATCACGTCATATGGAGCTTTTTCTTTTTAACAATCCTAAAATGTTGTAGAAAGCATTTTAATATACTCAACTAGTTTTCTAATGATGAACAGAGATTTTTTAGTTTCTAATCTTTTACAGTTTACAAGTCCTCCTTTAAAAACAATACTCTTCACATAACATTTTGTACAAATGTGAGTATATAAGAGGGGAAAAAATCCTAGAAAGTAGAATTGCTAGGTTAAAAGTTAAGCTCTTCTTATATTTTGATAGATATTGCCAAATTCCTATCCAAATGATAATCTCCTTTAGTAGAATTCCTAGATTGAACATACACATATCTAACTTTTCAGAAGTTTGTATCAATTTATATTACTAGCAATACGGAAAGCAAGATAATCTGAAAATTCTCCCCAAATGGCATGTAAAATATTAAACAATATATAACAAATATCTCTTATGTAGAGTTAGGCTCACAAAAAAGAACACAAATCCCTAGGATTAAAAATGAACACTGCTGCTAAAAACCAAGGGGGAAAAGCAGACATAGAAAACACAGATGCCTTGAAGCATTCTTGGCTGCAGGTAATCAAGGCACTTGGTCTTTAACACCACATGAAGATAAGATATTGGGGTTAATAGTATAGAATGTGGAACCAGAATGCTCACTTGAGACTGAAATCCTCAAGCACTATATGTATTCTGAAAAGGTGAGCTAGAGAAAAAACAAAGCAAAACAAATAGCTAAAGGAGATAATAAGGCTTGTCTTTATTGGTTTGGTTTGGCCTATGTATATAGGATAAAAAAAAGTATCTACTGAGAAGTTATAACAATAGACCTGCCCTCAAGTGATTAGGAGTTCTAATTTACATAACCTTGGGGCCCCTGGATGCATAACAGAGGCATTCATCTCAAAAGACTCTTGTCTTCAATCCTGGCTGTATAAGATTCCCATGGATGTAGGTTTGATTGGACATAAACCCACAATACAAAATTGCAGTATAGAGAAATAGATTTCCGTACATGAATGTAAGCAGAAAAAAAAATGGCAATATTAGACCTACCTCCTGTATCTTTGCATAACTGAGCAATCAGATATAAATTGAGTTTTGTGTTTTTACAAAGTGTAAGAAAATGCTATCAGAAGCTATAACTAGGAATATACACATGAACAAAACCTAATAGATTTTAGAAAACAAAATAGAACTTCTACAAATAAAATGATAATCATCAAACTTTATAATAAAATAGAAGGGTTAATGAAGAATGTTAGATTCAGTTGAAAAAAGAATTAGCAAACTAAGAAAGACCTGAGGGAAGAACCCAAAGTACAACACAATGTTACAAGAACAGAAAATGAATGACGTATTTGTGAGAATAAGAAGACAAACACACATTATACTGACATCCTAGATGAAGAAAAGAGAATGGAAGGAAATGGAAAATATTTGAAGAGATAATTGGTAAGATTTTTCAGAATAGATAAAAGACACGAATCTTTCAATCTAGGAAGCACAATAAATTCCAAATTTCCCCATTGCATTTTAGTGCACATTATATTTTAATGAAATATAACTATATTTTCCAAAACAAAAAATTAGCAAGAGTGACATTTACATTTTTTCAAATTCCTTTAATGTCTGACTTAATAGAATACAGCTGGATCCTCATTTCTGCTTCTGTATTCAATCTGTCCCAATATTACATGTCATGTAGCCTCTGGAAAAACTCCAACTTGCAAGAGAATGAGAATGAAAAGAGACAAATTATATCTCAGTATTGTTATAAATATAGTTTTGACCTTGTGGAACTCCTAAAAATTTCTCTGGGTTCCTCAAGGGTCTGTAGATCCCACTTTGAAAACTGTTGGTTTAGAGTAGATTTCCTATTATGGGTCAGGGTTGGTGGGCTAGGTGTTGCAAATAAATATTCTACTCTATCGCTATATATGTTTTACATAAATCAAGATTTTTTTTAAAGGGAATTAGAATACAATAAAATACACTTAGATTTGAAACAATACACAAGAGATTAATCTCTCCTCCATGACTCAGAGAGTTCTTTAGCATCCTGCAGTATCAACTACTTATTTTTAGTATGTACAGAAATCTTGAGTTATAACAGATATTTTTGCTTAATAAAAAATAGGTCACATGCTGGTAATCCTAGTACTTGGGAAGCTGAGACAAGAGAATTGCAGGTTTGAGACCAGCTTTAGCAATTTAGTGAGACTTTCAGCAACATAGCAAGACCATTTCAAAACACAGTTAAAATAGGGCTGGGGGTGTAGCTCAGAGGTGGGATGTCCCTGGGTTTAATCCTCAGAATCAAAAAAGAAAAAAGAAAAAAAAATTAGGTAAACTACTTGTTACCATAGTATGGTTGATATATATGATTGATATTGATATATAACAAAGGAAAATACAGTTATTCATTATATAATTGCAAAACTTCTACATATGTGAAAGACAAAATCATTTACTAAGGGAAACCGACTCATTGGGTTTTACTTTCTGGTTTGCATTTAGACCCCATACATTTCAGAACTGTAAGGAAACTATGAAACAATTGATCCAATTTCTTACTCTGGTGACTGACTGAAGAGAATTAAATAACATTTTTTAATTTCCTGGGAAAAGTCTCATTTATATAGGTTGAATTAAATCTTGTCACTAATTTTTAAACTAACCTGCAGCTGATGTGTCTCATTTCCAATCTCGTATCGTTAAAGAGATAGCCCCTGTCTGAATATGCTAAGGGATTAGATTCCTGTGCTCTACTGATCTCACCCACATTGAACAAATGTGACCCATATGTTTTTCCTAGCTTAAATATGTCTCATTATATAAAATCCAAGACGCAAAACATCATTTTAGCAATGCTGAGGACAGTTTTTACATCCCATTAAATCTCAGACATCTCAATTTCTATTAAAATGACCAATATTCTTTGTTAATAGTTATATGAATCCACAAGGATTAATCTCAGTTCCTTTCTGCTGAAACATAGTAGATTAGCTGGCCAATGTTTAACATGGGACCCCCTGTGACATGCAAAATGACATTACAAAAGGGAAATGCGATAAAATAATGATTTGTTCCAGTAGGATTGCACTTGTTACACAAACATGTACTGAGTACCTCCTGGGTACTAGGCACTTTGCTAAGCCCTTGGCTACAAAGATAAATAAAAAAAGAATCCTTTCCCTCATAGTCCAGTCAAGGAATACACCTGCAAACAAAAACTGATATAGAACAAAAACTGATAAAGCTTATAATATTGATATGTAAAGGGCATATTTATGAAACAAAAGGAATTCTATATTTTGCTTATGGAGTCAGTCCCCTTTGAACTGGTTTTGAGGAATAAGTTGGAATTTTCTAGGTAGCCAAGGAAGGTGAGAATATGCTAGGCAGAAAGAACTACATTTGCAAAGTCTTGGCATGTCCAGACATGGCAACTAATTCAGTTTGTCAAGTCTGGAGTGAAGGGTGAATAAGAAGAGCAATTGGAAATGACGTTGGAGAGAACAGAAATCAGTTCATCAAGGGTCTATAGCCCATACTAGGAAGCTGGAATTTTATCACAAACGTCTCTGGATTTTGAGTTATTCCCTAGATCACCAGGGCATTCACAGAGGTGCTGGGGTGTTGGTGGGGTACGATTATGGCAAGAAGGCAAGGTTCTGCTCTTACCCTACTTCAGTAGGAACCACTCAGCTTTACATGGGTGCATGTTTTTTAATTGGACTTTAGTGTATGATTTCATTTTACTCAATAATTGTCTATTGAGCATATACTAGGTGCCAGGAATTATGCTGGCATTCTCAATTTAGAGTCTAGGCAAAACTTGCTTCCCATGCAGAAAAAAAATATTCCTCTTGAAAATGGTAGAAGTTCACAACTATAGGTGATAGAGAACCACATAAGGGTAGCAAGCTAGAGAGTGATTTGGTCAGATTCACTTCATAAAAATCTCACTCTGGTTGTAGCTTGGACAGTAGGCTAGAGAGCAGAGAGACTGGGCAGAAAATGAAAGTATCTAATTAGTAGGACCTGAGGTACATTATAGGAGAAGATTCATGGAGGAGAAGATGACATTGTTTTAGGATAAGTCCCAGGCTTCTGGCTTAGATGAATGTACCCACCATAAAGATCTAGGAGAAGAGTAGGGAGATAAGGAAGAACCTCTGGAGCTTTCAACACTTAGGGAGATGCTGGAAGAGAAAGAGGCAGTTGTGGAGAGGCTGGAGAGAGGGGAGGAGGAGGGGGAAAGAGAAAAAGAAGAAAGAGGAGGAGAAAGAGGGAGAGGAGGAGGAGAAAGAGAAAGAATGATCAGAAAGGAGCCTTGAGGGCAGTTTCAAGAAGGCAGACATCAGTAGCATCCAGTGATTCAGGGAGACCTTGTAACAGAGACCAAGAAGTCTTCATTTAATTTGGCAAATGGAGAGGATTGGGTGACTTCAGCAGGAGAGGTTTCAGTGGAAGCCAGATTGCAGTGGGCTGAGAAGTGAGTAAGTGGCAAGGAAGTGGAGCTGTTGAGAATCGACATCACTTCTAGGAGAATGGCTGTGAAGGCAGGAGGAGAGTGAGGACCGCTGGAGGAGAAGCTGGAGTGGGAGGCAGGAGTGCACCTACAGGCACTGGAGAGGAATGCAGGAGGACAGAAAATTGAAGATAGCAGTGTGTGTGTGTGTGTGTGTGTGTGTGTGTGTGTGTGTGTGTGTGTGTTTACTAAGAAATCCTAAATATATGACAAATTAATGGGAATGTATTTACCATATATGTGTGCATGCCTCTGCATACACACCTATTTGGGGTATCTGGGAGGGACAAATTTACTGAGGAAAGTTTGAAAATCAATTTTAGTTTTTTTCAGGGCACTGGAGGATTTGGAGAATCAAGTAAGTTGGACTCTAAATCTGTCTTTCTAATAATTAAATGCCTGTACTTAGGGTATTTACATTTGTGAATAGCAAAGCTTCCTATGTTTGAGTATGACACATACCTTAATTCATTTCTGGGGTGCTCAAAATTGCATACATTTTAATCCTTGGAGATGTCTTAAGAAACTTTCCTTTTTTAAGGGTCTGGAAGTTGTGGTGCACACCTATAATCCTAGCAACTCAGGAGGCTGAGGCAAGAGGATCACATGATCCAGGCCAGCTGGGGCATCTTAGTTAGACCCTATCTAAAAATGAAAAATAAAAACGGACATAGCTCAGTAGTAGAATGTTGGTCCAATCTCTAGTACCACAAAAAAATAAATCAACAGACAACTTTTCCCTCAAAACTTCTGCCCTTTCTCCCCTTTACTCTTGCTGACTCTGTTGTTCATTAGTCTCTAAGTTCTAAGTTTTCCATGTGTATAAAATTGTGCCTTTCAGCAATCAACAATGACTTTCCTTTTGCAAACTAGGATCTACTTCTTAGATGAAATATTATTTTCCATTACACAACTGGGTTCAATTAGAGATGCTGGTGACCCTCTGAGACGAACCAGATGTGTGAAGTTATTAGCCTTAGGGATGACTTTGAAATGAAAAATGGCATCGTATTCTCTAAGTAGTTGTTGTTTCTGTGTTTTAAAACATCATGGATGTATAATAGCCTATTAGCTATTGCTTGTGTTGTTGCTTGCTATCAGTGTGCCTGCAGGGCTGGTGGAGTAGGAAAGGGATAAGAAGATATGATTGACATATAGTTCTGAAGGAGGGCTAAAAGCCTGTATCTGTTCTTGTATTTACAATGGCCAGTGTTGGGTGGAAAAATCCCACTATGCCCAGGTTCTCACTCTGCAGAGAGTAAGGTGATATGCTATCCACAGGTAGTTCAGAGGGGACACAACACCTATTTAGCAACTGAGAGAAAGTTTAACAAGCATAATATCATGAATATCCTGACACTTTGGCTTCTTAAAGTATGAAGTGAACCTTGGGAAGAGATTTACTCATCACAAGTTCCCTGACCATGTTTTTTGTTAGTGCTCATGAGAGTCAGGTCTTCAGATGGAGAAAATCTTGGTTCCTATGGCATTTTATAACTTTGACATTGGTTTTGGACCATAGACACAAAAATCCCTGTTATCTTCTCCTCACCTTAACTTATCTGAAGAAGTATTTTTATGGTTTACTCAATACTCCAACCTTCTCTACCCATGGGAACTTCTCCTGAACATGTGTCATTATAATGCCCAGTCTGTATCCACTGCTTTTCTGGCGCTGACAGTTGTTTACTTATCTTCTGCTAGTCCACCTTTCTTGCTACCTGTCTTGATTTGTACATTTCTCCAAACATGTAGATATCTTTTCTCTAAACAGTGCCCAAATGCTAGATTGTCAAAAAGAAATTGACAAGAGTATGCTGTTCTACATACTGTGAAAGGAGCTAATCAAAGCAGCTTTTTAATTGCTATAGTAATGATTTAGATGTGCAAAAAAATACTCAAGTTAAATTTGCATGACTAATTAATTAAGCAAAGCTCACAATTGACAAACATAATTAACACATCCAAAATTGAAACGACATCGTGGTCTTCTTTACTTGAAGCCAAAAAAGATGTTGCGAGCTGCTCAAAACTCTCTTTTTTTCTAGTATCTGTAGGTCTTGATGCCAATCTTCATATTTAGGTTTGTTATACATAGAGCATAGTTAATTGGAAAACATTCCTAAGGATTTTTTTTAACAGAGAATTCTCATGAGTCTTGGCATATTTGTTCAATCCTTTATCAGCTAAATTTAATAGAGTGGAAATATCAAACAGGGGGAAGGAGATTTCTCTCTCTGTGTATCTAATAATTATCTCTTTATACATTATCATCTCTATCTATATATTTGTATATACTTTTAATCTATTCATCTTTCTTTCTATACAATGTTGTTAGATCAGTTTTATGGCACATACATTTTATATGTGAAGGTGATTTGATGTAGAGACATGGACAGCTATAAAATGAAGGTCAAGTATCCATGGAGCTCTACAGGTAGAAATATATGAAGCTTCCCATGGCAAATCCTTGAGATACCCAAGTAATTCAGAATCTCCTGGAGACCTTGCTGATCCAAAGCCCTGCTGGGTTTGAGGAAGTAGGGGGAATATCCTTCCTCCACCTCTCCTGCTCATCTAGAACGGCACACGTTGTCACTTGGCTACCAAAGTATTATTGCTGTATTGAGAGTGACATGGGAGAAACAGTTACTTCCTCTGTAGCCTAGATACCCTTTCTTCTCCCATAAAACAAAGACCTCAGTTGGATCAAAGCCCAGTGATTAGGTCAGATATCATATTCTGCTTCCTGTGGCACATTGAATGTATCTGAAACCAAGCTCTCATTCTTAAGCAGTCACAGCATGTGAGTGGCAAACCTCCCTCCATGGAGTTTGATTCTGGCAGGTTCCACCACCAGTGCAACACATTTCATGCATTTGTTGAATCAATGCTTATAAAGAGCTTACTGTATGGCAGACACTCAGACTGCAACATGGACCTCATTTACAGAACTGCACACCTACGTGTAGGTATATACACAGATCATTCACGTGTAGAATTTTATTTTCTTTAAGATGTGATTCTATGTAGGCCCTAAGAATTTTACATTTATGATACATGTTTAGTGAGAAGCTTTATATAATTACAATTATGAAAACCTTCAAAATTACAGAAAAGTGGCAGACAAAAAAGTTTTCCTGTCTTATCCTTGGTTGCAAGTTTGGAAATTCATAGGAGGAAGGTCCAGGGTTACTATTGCTACATGCTATTAAATTCTGAAAGAACACTTTTATAAGTAAGTATTTCCATTGCTATTCAGTTCTAAGTTTTTCACAATTTCCATAGTAATCTCCTTTTTAACACTTATCATATAGAAGTATAATTTTCACCTTCAAACATAGGAATGTTTTAATTTTATCCCTTTTTTCTAATTGATCCTATTTTAATTACATAATGATCAGAGTATGCAAGCAATATTCTATTTTTATCTGTACACCAACCATAAATCCACTGAAAAAGAAATTCAGAAAACACTTCAACTCAGGATCTCCCACAAAAAAATAAAATACTTAGGAATAAACTTAACCAAGGAGGTAAAAGATCTCTACAAAGAAAATTATAAAACATTGAAAAAAGAAATCGAAGAAGATCTTAGAAGATGGAAAGATCTTCCATGTTTATGGATTAGCAGAATAAAAATCATTAAAATGGCCATCCTTCCAAAAGTGATCTACAGATGCAAAGCAATGCCCATTAAACTACCAAGATTATTCCTCACAGACATAGAAAAATCAGTCCTTAAATGTACTTGGAATAACAAAAAGCCCAGAATAGCCAAATTAGTTCTCAGCAATAAAAACCATGCAGGAGGAATCACAATACCTAACTTTAAACTATACTACAAAGCCATTGTAATAAAAATAGCATGGTACTGGCACAAAAACAGATACATAGACCAAAGGAACAGAACAGAAGACCCAGAAACAAGCTCACATACTTTCAGCCAATTGATTTTTGACAAAGGAGCCAAAAACATACACTGGAAAAAAGATAGCCTGTTCAACAAATGGTGTTGGCAAGACTTGTTAACCATATGCAGAAAATTGGAAATTAATCCCACTTTCTCACCCTGTACAAAAGTCAATTCAAGATGGATCAAAGACTTAGAAATTAAATCAGAGACTGCGCGGAGCATGCTAGACCCCTGGAGAAACCGGGCCCTGTTGTAAGACCCTGGGTCCCGGGCGGGGGCCAGGCGGGGCACGCTGGACCCCCTGAGAAACCGGGGCCGGGTAGCAGGACCCTGGGCCCCGGGCAGGATTGCGCAAAGCACGCCAGACCACTGGAGAAACCGGGGCCTGGTCGCAAGGCCCTGGGCCCCGGGCGGGGGTCAAGCGGGGCACGCCGGACCCCTGGAAGAGCCGGGGCCCAGGTCGTAGGACTCTGGGCCCCAGGCGTAGTCATGAGGAGCACACTGGACCCCTGGGGAAACTGGGCCTGGGTCACAGTGCTACTGAGTGCCTGATCCCACAACCTCCTCAAACCACACATACTGTCTTCTCTTATTTAAAAAAAAAAAAAGGAAAAGAAAGAGAAAAAAGAAAAATATCAGAGAGGGGTCAAGAAGGCCGTGGCAGATGCCAGGATACTGGAGATGCAGGCAAAACTTATCTAAATGAACTGGAACTTTTGGAAATATTCCCTGCAAAGGAGGACTGCTTCTTCTCTACATTGTTAAGAATCTTGGACATCACCTGTAAGGAGAGAGTTTAGTGGAGACTTAGGAGAAAGGTAGTGTTGAAAGTGGTCTCTGCAATTGCGGTGGAGACTTGTATTCAGGAGAAGCAGAAATCGGATCCTACCAACCTTATTATTTTTTTGAGAGATTACACCAAATGTCGAATGCTACCGTCACACATGCTTAGGAACACTGGACAACATTCAGAGTGGAAAAAGAGCTTGGGAAAGATTTGAAGTGGTGGAGGCAGTGGCAATGGCAGTGGCCAGTACTCAGGGGAGGCAGAGATCTGATGCATTACACCTGGAACCTTTGAAGTAATAACCCCAGAGGCAGAATGCTACCACCATGCACCCTCGAGAACGTGGGACAAATGGCTGGGCGAAGAGGGTGCTCGGATTGGAGCCTGCCGAGGGGTGAGGCTTGCAACGGATACAGCAAAGCTGGGATTGGAGCCTGCTGTGAGGCAAGGCCGGTGCTGGAGCCTCCGAGGCCAGTATCGGAGCCTGCCGAGGGGTTAGGCCAGTGCTGGGGCCAGTGAGGCCAGGATTGGAGCTTGCCGTGAGGCAAGGCCGCTACTGGGGCCTCCGAGGCTGAGATTGGCGCCTGCCAAGGGGTTAGGCCGGTGCCGGGGCCAATGGCCAGCATCGGAGCCTTCTGTGAGGCAAGGCCGCTACTGGGGCCTCCGAGGCCTGTATCAGAGCCTGCTGAGGGGTTAGACCGGTGCTTGGGCCAGTGGCCAGCATCAGAGCCTTCCGTGAGGCAAGGCCGCTACTGAGGCCTCCGAGGCTGGAATTGGAGCCTGCCTTGAGGCTAGGCCGGTGCTGGGGCCAGCGAGGCCGGTATTGGAGCCAGCTGAGGGATTAGGCCAGTGTTGGGGCCAGCAAGACCAGAATCGGGGCCTCCCATGTGGCAAGGCCGCTGCTTGAGCCAGCAAGGTCTGGATAAGTCCACCGGGTAGCCAGGCCATTACTGGGGCCATCAAGAGTGGGATTGGTACTTGCAACACGGCATGCACAGAGAAATATTACAGAAAATAAAAATCAGATGCTTCCCCTAATCAGCAAAAACTAGGAGGAAAGGGGCAACAGGAAGAGGTCGAGTTATAGAAAGGGCCCTATAGTGAAGCAATTAAGGTGACCAATCAGAGGGTATGGATGGAGCCTCTTTAAAAAGCAGGAGGTACATAAACAAATATATCAGAGTTAATCACCAAACAAGCATGGGATCGAGGGAGGGGGAGGGAATGGGATGGGGGCTGAATGAAGGCTAATTGGATGATGTATGCTTGTATATCCTCTCAAGTCTTGTATTCCAATGTGATATATGATTACAATGCACCAATAAAAATAAATAAATAAATAATAAATAAAAATAAAACAGAGTCTCACTGAGTTAAAAAAAAAAAAAAAGAAATCAAACCAGAGACTTTGAAGCTCCTTGAAGCGGGCATAGGTCCAACACTGCAACACATAGGCACAGATAAACACTTTCTCAATAAGACCCCCAAATCACAACAAATTAAAAGGCGAAACAATATGTGTGTTTGCATGAAACTGAAGAGCTTCTGTTCAGAAAAGGAAACTGTCAAGAACCTCAGTCGAGAGCCAACAGAGTGGGAGAAGATTTTTGCCACCTACACCTCCAATAGAGGACTAATATCTAGAATATACAGAGAACTCAAAAAACTCAGCACTAAATAAACAAATCATGCAATAACAAAATGGGCAAGTGAACTAAACAGACACTTCACAAAAGAAGAAATTCAAATGGCCAATAAATGCATGAAAAAATGCTCAACATCATTGGCAATCAGAGAGATGCAAATCAAAACTACCCTGAGATTTCACCTAACTCCAACTAGAATGGCCATCATTCAAAACACAAACAACAGATGCTGGTGAGGATGTGGAGACGTGGGAACTCTAAAACATTTTTGGTGGGATTGCAAATTAGTGCAACCACTTTGGATAACAGTATGGAGAATCCTCAGAAGAATGGGAACAAATCTACCATTTGATCCAGCAATACCACTTCTGGGTATCTACCCAAAAGAAAGGAAACCAAACTATCAAACTAATGCATGTGTATCTATGTTCATAGCTGCACAATTCACTATAGCTAAACTATGGAAACAGCCAAGATGTCCATCAACAGATGAATGGATTACAAAACTGTGGGCTATGTACACAATGGAATTTTACTCAGCTATAAAGAAAAACAGAATTACATCATTTTTCAGGGAAATGGATGGAACTGGAGGACATTATGCTAAGTGAGGTTAGTCAGTCACAAAAAATAAGAAATCAGATGCTTTCCCTAATATGTGAAAGCTAAGGAGAAATGGGTCATAAGAGGAACTGTAGATGAAAAAGGAAATCCTATAGAGGAACAAACAAGACAACCTAAATGAGGGGATGGGAGGGGGGAAAAAGGAAATTCTCTAAAATACACAATGTACTTAAACATATGGAAGTCAACCACTAAGCCAACCAAGGGAAGGAGGGATGGGGAGGGAATGGGGTGGGAGTTAAATTGCTGATGTGTACATGTATGTCCACACAAGTTCTTTACCCCAATATGATGTATGAATACAATGCACCAAAAAAAAATTAAAAGACAAAAAATATTCTATTTTGAATTTTGTTGAGACTTCCTTTGTGACTTAATGATTAATTTTTTGCGAATATGTCACATGTGTATGAAAAGTGTATGTTCTCTATTTTGGGGTGTAGTATTCTAATACATATGTCTAATCGATCGTGTTTGTTAATTGTATTAGCTGGTACTTTATCTGTCTGAGAGGATTGTGTTAAATCTTCCACTATTTAGTGTGGATGTATCCAATTTTCTTTGTGATTCTCTGAGTTTTTCCTTATATATGCTTATGCTATATTAGTAAATTAATACAAGTTAATGATAGTTGTATTTTCTTGTAGACTTTTAAAAATCATTTTTAAAGTGGAGCCTTTTATCTCTGTAATGCTTTTAGCCTTAATTCCATTTTATCTGCTATTAGTACTGCTTACTATAATTTTTTTTGGTTAGTTTTTTCATAGCCTACCTTTTTCATATTTTTATTGTCAATCTTCTGTATTTGCTTTGGATGCATCTCTATAAAAGATGCACCCAAAGCAAATACAGATATTTATCTGTTATGGTAACTTTCTTGATAAATTAGGTTTAATCTGTTTCTATCTATTATGTTTACTGACTTGTTTAGAATTATTTCTACCATCTTATATTATTTTATTTACCAAGCTTTTCACCTTCTTTTTAAAATTTTTTTGGTTTTATTTTATATTTATAAATTTCTATTCTTATTTTGCTCACCTCTATCCCAATGGTTTGAAAATTTGAGATTCTATTTTTTCATAATTTCTTTACATTTTTATCTAAATTTTAAGGTATTCTCTTCTTTAAAATACAACAAGGAATTTCCCAGGTGTCCCCTACAGAACTTCTTCAATATACCATAGAATTGGGGATCCATAGGAGGAATATATAATTACATAGAATTTTAGTTTTATCTTTTATGAAAGTCACCAAATAAATTATTATTAGAAACTACTATATGGATTTACCAATATATTTTGCTATTTTTTTGGTAAATGTGCTTATTTTTATATCCTACTCTTTTCTTCTAGGTTCATTTTTCTTCTAACTGAAATATATCCTTTCATGGCCTACTATAGTCAGAAAAGCATTGGTCTTGCTCCATATACAATTCTCATTATTTTCTGGCATCACTTGGAATCTGTTTACCCACTGTCTTCTGGCATCACTTCACTGAAGAAAAGCCTGCTTTTAGTGTAATGACTTCTTCTTTATAGGAAAGCTGTCTTCTCTCCTGGTAATATTTAGGATTTCTCTTTATCCCTGCTGTTCTGAATTTTTACTGCAGTATGCTTAGATTTGGATTTACTTTTGCTTTTCTCTCTGAGCAATTGATGCAAAGGTTCTTTCAGTCTGCAAGCTCATGTCTTATTTCACTCCTTAGACTGGAAAATCCTTAGCTATTTTTAGCTGTGATTTCTCCTAATGGTGACTCTCTGCCCCTTTCTTCCTCATCTACTTATGGAATTACATGAGACAAATGTTGGAGCATCCCTCACACTTTTGCACTTTCCAGCACTTTATCTTTTAGTTAAATATTTTCTATAAATATATCTTATTATTATTAATAAAAGATAATAAAGATAATGCTTATTTTCTTTTAGCTTTGAAATTATCTCATATTTATGCATGCAAGTTAAGTACTAGTAAATTGAATTTCCCAAACAATTTGAGAATAAATCTCTGATCTAATACGCTGTTAGCTCAAAATATGTTAGTGTATATTTCCAACACATAAGGACATCCTCCTACATAGTTGTAAAATAACCATCAGAATTAGGAAATTAACAAGCTGGGCGTGGTGGTACACGTTTATAATCCCAGCATTCAGGAGGCTGAGACTGGAGGATCGTGGTTCGTGGACAGACTCATCTACTTAGTGAGGCCCTCTGTAACTTAGTGAGACCCTGTTTCAAAAATAAAAAATAAAAAAAGGCCAGGGGGTGTAGCTCAGGGGTCAAATGCCCCTAGGTTCTATCCCTAGACCTGCAAAAAAAAAAAAAAAAAAAAAAAAAAAGGAATTAGGAAATTAACATCAATAGATAATAGGCCAGGGAGTGTAGCTCGGGGGTCGAATATCCCTGGGTTCTATCCCTAGACCTGCAAAAAAAAAAAAAAAAAAAAAAAGGAATTAGGAAATTAACATCGATAGATATATTTCTATCTACTCTTCAGACCTTACTATGGTTTCATGATTCTCCCAGTGATGATTTTTATAGGAAATTGGTCAAGTTAAGAAACACATGTTGAATTAGTTGTCAAGTCTTTAATTTCCTTCACTATGGAACATTTCCTCAGTCTTGGCTTGACTTGAATGGTCTCAACGTGTCTAAAAATTTATAGATCAGTAATTTTTTTAGAAAGTCTGTCAGTTTGGGTTTGTCTGGTGTTTCCTCATGGTTAGTTTTAGGTTATGCATCTTGGCAGGAATATCAAAGCACTGCTGCTGTGTCGATCATGTCAGGATATCTTAGTAGTGACTGTGTTAACTTTGATCACATAGCTAAGATGGTGTCTGACAAGTTTCTCCACTTAAAAGCTATGTTTTCTTCCTCTTTGTAATTAATAGAGGCCTTTTGAGGGAGATACTTTGAAACCAAACAAATATCCTGTTTCTCATCACACTTTTGTTCAATAATTTTAACATTCATCAATATTTTGGGTAGGACAATTAGTGTTTGCCAACTGGTGAATTTTTTCTTTTTATTTATTTATTTACTTACTTTTTGTGGCACTAGGGATAGAACCCAGGGGCATTCTCCCTCTGAGTTACACCCCCAGCCCTGTTTTAGTTTTTATTTTGAAACAGGGTCTAAATTGCTGAGACTGGTCTTGAACCTGTGATCCTCCTGTCTCTGCCTCCCAAGTACTGGGGTTACAGGTAGGTGCTACTGTGCCAAGCTTACTACCTATTGTTTTAAAATATACTTCCTCTTGTTATTGGTGTCACCTTTCTGGACATCTTAATTCTTAATTCTATTTCTTAGTCATCTATGCTTTCCTATGCCTTACATTTCTATAATTAATACCATTTAATATTCTTCCCTTTTGTTCCCCATGAAAGACTTTGTAAAAAAGACTACCTGGAAAAGAATCCTATTACTGAGTGCCTTGAGCTGAGCAGGGGAATTCTGGGCAGAGCGCTAACTTTCCTGGAAGGGGCCTGGATGTAATTAGAGTGGTCTTAGGTGGAAGGCTTGGCCAGTTACACAGTTACACAGAGGACTCTGGACTTGACTTGTTAACAAATTATACAGGTCTTGTTTATAGATTGGCTTCTGATAAAATTTCAGCAGGTGGCAGCTTGAAGTACAAGAGAAATAATGAAGGAACAGGGTGGGAGGGAGGGGGAGAGAGAGAGAGAGAGAGAGAGAGAGAGAGAGAGAGAGAGAGAGAGAGAGAGAGAGAGAACCTGGGGTTAGAGGGGTCGAAAAATGTCATAGAATGAGCATGGACTTTGTAATCAGAGTATGTGTTTGAATCCAGCTTTGCTATTTCCTGGCAAGTTGATCCAGTTTCTCATATCAGATGGATATTAAAAGTGTCTATCTCAGGGTCGCTGTGATGATAACATAACACACATAAAACACTAAGCGTCTATTAGGTATAGACATATAGATTCAGATATAAACATATACAGTTGTCCCTCCATATTCATGGGTTTGCACCAGAAGATTCTGCAGATTGAAAATATTTGGAAAAAAATTACATCTGTACTGAACATGTATAACCTTTTATTGTTGCCATTATTTCCTCAATACTATAGTGTAACAACTGTTTATATGCATTACATTGTATTAGGTGTTGTTAGCAATGGAGAGATGATTTCAAGTATACACATATATAATATATATATGTTGTATGCATACACACCCACACACACTCGCACACACACAACCATTTCATATATTAGACTTGAGCATCCTTGGATTTTGGTATCTAAGAGGAGACCTGAAACTTAGAAGATGAATGCTGCGAGTTTTTGAGATCTTACTCATAGACATATTCTTCTCTGGGGATCTTTCCTTCCTGTGGTCTGAGCTTTTGATTAAGTCCTTGGCAATTTGAGCTGCAGGACACTTGCAGCTTTGGCTGGTGAACAACCAGTGGAGGGGGAGGCAGGGCTGAAAACAGTAACCCTTTGATTTATGTCCTTTTGGCTAGTGATTTTGTCATGTACAAAGGAACTTAGTGAAAATGGGGCTAGCGGAGAGCAGTGTGGATGGAGAGTAGATAAAGTGAGAAGATTTCAGATAGGGGGTTAAAACTTGCTGTCCAAGGAGGCTGGTCAGAGAGCTGCACCTCATCTTTGCTAGGAGTAAGATAGACGCCTTTAGAGCTGGGTGAGTCTAGCTTAGCAGACCAGGTAGGGTTAAAAGTGTGATAAGAAAGGCCTGGAAATCCCAGGGATTCCCCTGTCAAAGACAGAAATAAAAGGAGCAGGATTTAGTGAATAAATGTAACTCCTGCTGGCAGCAAGAGAGGAAAGGTAGAAGGAAGGACAAAGGGAGGAAGAACTGGGACAAAATTAATCAATAAAGCAAAACAAAAGGAAGGTCAAAAGTAAAAATCGAGTTTTATTTTACTTAATTCAAGACATCTGGTCAGCTTATCACCGGAGCAAGTGAGTACTGAGAATAAATCAAATATATCGAGAAGCTCAATTTCCACGTTAACTTTTCATTTTTATCCCATACCTTTTGAGTAGATGATGTGGAAAGTTGAACTTTGCTGATTCAAGTTTCATCTTCTTTTATTTCCTTTGTCCTGTATGTGAAAAGGCCAATGAACCTTAAAATAGCCAAATGGCAGAAGACCAAAGGGTCAGAGACAAGCTCTTAAGCACTTATGCCTGGCCTAGATAATTAGTCTCTGAATAATCAAGTATGGGGTACATTATAATACTTACATGGGCAAAGTAATTAGACATGCTTTAAACTATGATCTTATAATTTTTGTGTGTAGGTGTAAAGTTAGGCCATTTGGGGGACAATTTAGTTTTTTATTTAGCAGTAGAAGAATTGATCATGCCTTTTGTATACATGTGAACATTGTGGGCCATCTTTCTGGGACCTCTAGGAGGACGAAACCAAATCCTGGAAACACTATCAGAGTGACCACAGGTTTTCCGTTGCTTGACTAAGGAAGTCCTTCACCAAATCCTTTAGAATGCACGTAGTGTGCTGCCCCCAGAGTGGCTTTCAGACTCACTGTTTTGAGACACAGCTGATTCCCAATTATAAAGCCCAAAGCAATTATCTTCATTCTCACCATGAATTTAAGATTATAGTTTTATGTTTATTTATAAAAAATTTACACAAACCAGGCAAATGACTTACTTAAAATGCAGTGTGGACTCTAACTAATTTAAAGCCATAACAACAGGCATATCGCTCATGGTTCTTCAAAATGTTCCCTTCTTTCTCTTAAATTGAGTCAACATGTTCAAGTTTGATTCTGATGTCTCTTCTCTATGTTGCACCAGAGATGAAGGAAGAAAGAAAAATAAAAACCTTAAACTATGACATTTAAAACTGAAGATTGAAGCTTAAGAATTGATTTGGGTCTAGAACTGTGGCTCAGTGGTAGAGTGCTTACATAACATGTACAGGTCCTCTGGGTTCAATTCCCAGCACTACAAGAAAAAAAATATGACAATGCTTTCTGTTTTGTTGAAATTATAAATCCAATTTGTAATTAAATTACCCACAAAATATAACCCTGACTTCACCAAAGTAATATCCTTATTTATGAAATGCAGAATGTGTGTGCGTATGCATGCGAATAAGGGGGCAGGGGGGGGGAGAGAGAGAGAGAGAGGGAGAGAGAGAGAGAGAGAGAGAGAGAGAGAGAGAGAGAGATTGATTCTGTAGCTTCTATTATGGAGTCTATAGAACCCAGAAAAAGTAATGAAAGGAACCAGATGAAATAAGATTTGAACAATACAGGTATTCCTTAACTAATTAAAACCCTTTAAAGAAGTAATTATCATTGGACTTGAATAGGGGAGAATATTTATAAGATTAAAAACTGTCATGCTATATTTGGAATAAAGCATAAAATTTAAATTCCTAAAACATAACAATAACTGAAATTCTTGCCAGTAGTGCTATCAGCTTTATTCTGTCTCACAAAGTGATTCTAGTGGAAAGGTGGCAATCTCTAATAATTCTGGCAATTTTCCAGCAAGTCCAAGCTCTTTTGAAACAAAGCCTAACATTTACACTCATTCCTTTTTATCTCTTAAACTCTCTCGACTTAATAGACATCTTGGTACTGTTCTAATATTTAGTTCTTATGTTTAGTGTGTATATATTGTTAAACTTATCTTCCCAAGTAGTTTATAAGCTTCTTGAAAATAGAAGCTATATCTTCTAACTAATTTAAAGCCTTAACAACAGTCATATCGCTCATGATTCTCTAAAATGTTCCCTTAAATTGAATCAACATGTTAAATTTGATTCGGTTGTCTTCTCTATGTGTTGCACCAAAGATGAAGGGAGAAAGAAAAATAATAAAAACCCTAAAGTGAGCAGGGCGTGGTGGCACACGCTTGTAATCCCTGCGCTTGGGAGGCTGAGAGAGGAGGATCACACAGGTTCAAAGCCAGCCTCAGCTACTTAGTGAGGCTCTCAGCAACTTAGTGAGACTCTGTTTCCAAATAAAATATAAAATATGTCTGGGAGTATAAAATAGGCCTGGGAGTATAGCCCAGAGGTAGAATGCCTCTGGGTTCCACCCCCAGTACCACACACACACACACACACACACACACACACACACCCAAACACAAACTCCAAACCAAAACAAAACCCCTAAACTGTGACATTTAAAACTGAAGCTTAAGAATTGATTTAAAAAAAAAATCTTACACAGCATCTCACAACATATCTTGGCACATGATAAACCCAATACGTAGTTACTTCTTCACGAATCCCACCACTATCATTTTAAATAATGCCATATACTTGAACATCTTTTCTTCTATAAATACTGATCTTAAGAGGTTTTCTCCATTCTCAAATGAGATTTCACTATATTTAGGAACTCAGTTTCCAGTTGAGTGCATTTTATTAACTGAGACACACACCTGTACAAATATGTTCCTCCCTCCACTAACACAGAAGAAAAAACAAATGTAATGATGAAAAATGGGTAAGTGTAGGTCATATTTATATTAAAATGTTTCATGAAGAGGTGGCCATTGGCTGGGCGTGGTGCCGCACGCTTGTAATCCCCGCGCTTGGGAGGTGGAGACAGAAGGATCTCTCAGGTTCGAAGCCAGCCTTGCTGGCTTAAGAGACCCTGTTTCCAAATAAAAGTATAAATTAGGTCTGAGAGTGTAGCCTGGAGGTAGGAGGGTTTCCAGGAACCCCAGTACCACCAAAAGAAAAAAAAAAGAGGTGGCCATTAATACCTGCAAAGTTCACTAGCCACATATGCTTGTTTCCCATATCATAGCACTTGTAAAGAAGTAAGAGGGCTTTGAAATTAGCAAAATTAACCCTCCTTTTCTATACCTGGCTCCTTTAAAGTATTTTTTTTTCGGTACTGGGGTGGAACCCAGGGGCATTCTACCTCCAGGCGACACCCCCAGACCTATTTTTTATTCTTTATTTGAAACAAGGTCTCACTGAGTTGCAAAGGGCCTCACTAAATAGCTGAGGCTGGCTTCGAACCTGCACAATCCTCCTGTGTCAGCCTCCCAAATGCTGGGATTACAAGGGTGTGCCACCATGCCCAGCTCCTTTGAAGTATTTTTCATAGGGGACATGAAAACTCCAAACTCTCAGGCCCTATTGCAGAACTACTAATGTCCTCTTTGAACTCTGATAAAGAGGTTTGGGGAGATCTGGTATTTCTTCAAGAAGAATTAATCTCCTAAATAAATCCAATGTTACCTTTTTGAGTGGGATAGGGAAAGGGAAGAGAGTGTAGTCCCAATCTTTTAGACTTTGACTTGGGAGGAAACAGATGTCAGCTACTTCATTTTAAGGATGAACCTGACTTTTATTTCCCTCCTTTATAGAGTATTTTAGGGTGTCTCTTGCACCTTGCAATAGTTGCAGAATGAATCAGGTGTTCTGTGGGTAGAGGCCACAAATCTCACTCAGAAGCTGAATGAACACTCCCTCCTACCTTCTTCCACCAGAAAAAATGTCTTTTGTCTTAATACCCACTCTTTTCTTTTTTTTTTTTAAGATTTAAAGAAGTTTATTGAAAAGATAGAAATACAGAAGACAGTTAAAGCCCCATGCCATTCAGAATTGGCACCGGGGGACAATTCAAGCGAATTTGCCAAAGATACAACATGTGGACCCAGCTTTTTTATACACATGACCTCCATCTTGTTCACATAATTCTGACGTAGTAAAAACCCTGTAAGGTTCCTCCCCTTATTTCCCTGCCAAGGTGGAGCCCAGGTGTCCTTTCCACCTAGGTCTCTTTTCACGAAGGTCATGGTCAAAGGTCAGGTCAACCCCTTCCTCCCATTCTAGCTAGATTATCTAATTATTATATAGATCTGTCTTTAGACAGAGAAAGTCCTAGTTCCCCTCTCCTATTGACTTGTTAGTTACTTTTAGCTAAGTCAATCTAAGTTTCAATAGCAGTTTGCTTCCTGACTGAAACCAAGTTTTTCTCTCTCCAGGTCTGCCATTTTGACATGATTAGTTTTGAAATATATCTATTAATAATCAGAGCTTTGCCAGGTGTGGTGGCACACGCTTGTAATCCCCGTGCTTGGGAGTTGAAGACAGGAGGATCGCGCAGGTTCGAAGCCAGCTGCGCTGCCTTAAGAGACCCTGTTTCCAAATTTAAAAAGTATAAAAAATAGGTCTGGGAGTGTAGCCCGTAAGTAGAAGGGGTTCCAGGAATCCCAGTACCACCACCAAAATAATAATAATAATAATAATAATAATAATAATAATAATAATAATAAATAATCAGAGCTTTCTCAAATCTTCCTAAGCCATTCCCAATACTGGTACATTTCCCCCTCTGTCTAGTAACTTCCTGACATCTGTCAGGCCAAAGGTAAATACAGAAAATACATGTTGACTTTTACAATTTTACAAATATTTAACATGAGCTAATTTCCCATCAGTTTTCTCCCATTATTATTATTACATACATGTACCCGTAGCAAAGGAATAAGGGCGATGACTTTGAGCTTCTTCAGGCTGAACAGGGGTGATGTAAGGGGGGCCCCGGTTTAGGGTTAATGCCCACTCTTGATAGTAGTCCCAAAGTTCAGCCCTATTCAGAAAAATTTCTGCCTTCCTGTTACCACTATGATCTGCTGATCAATGTGAGCTACTTGTCTGAGCTTTAATGGAATTGTCAGTAAAATCACAATGATTATTACTGTCCGGGTTAAGTCTTAAGATGAATGAGGTTAATAAAGTTAGATCTGATATATGTCAGATTTATGGACACAATAATATCTTTTAAATATGTGTAGGCTGGTACTATAGCCCTTCATCTGCTTCTCTGTTGTGCTTTTTATTGATTTGCACCTGGTGTTCTAGATAATGTCTATGGCTCATGGTATCTACCCTACAGTAAACCCTTAGAGGTCAGTGCATCTACTTTATTCTTCTTGATACTGTTCCTAGTTGTTAGGATGGTGCCTTATATTTAGCTCATTGGTAATAAATAATCATTAGACACATGAACAAACTATCCATTTGTCAATGATATTTAAGTCCATCAGTGTGTGAAAAACAGTTCAATGAGTCTGGTGGACAAATAAGAGATATGTGAGAATGTCAGTGGGTTCTGCTTGTTCTTTCTTCATGCAGGGCCATAAGCTGCAGAGCATTTAGAACCGGATGGTCTCTGTTGTGGCTGAGAGTGCTGAAGAAGGGTGGGTGTTTGCTTTAAGTGCCTTGCAGGATATGCCAACCTTGCTGGCTTCAGTAGCCCAACAGGTGTCATGTTTGGATTCTAACTGGAGGATTTTGATTATTCTTTTCCAAATGCACTCACATCTGCCATTCTCTTTCCCATGAGTGGTTCATGTCACCTCGGCACTGAGCTTCCCAGAAGCACTTAGGGTTGTCTGCATCAGTCATCTGCTGCTTACCTTTTTTCCAGATAATTTCGAAGTGTTGAGTCATGTCAGTGCTCACATTCATCTCTTAGGGTCTTCACTCTAATACTTATTCATCCCAAGAAGTGTTCATTTAATGTTCCCCTTAGAGGTCAGGCTAAAAGAGATGGGAGGTACAGAAGAAATGTGTATCTTTCAGCTTGTATTGCACTCTGTTGCTGCAGTTAATGCTTGCTTTTTCTCTGCTAGAAAAAAGGAATCTGTGTTCTACAAAAGACTCCAGCCAGCACAAGGTTAGTTGGCTGGGATTTTCTGTAATCTAATAGAGTAAGTTTAATGACTCAAGAGAGGCCTGCTGTATATTACAGCTCATGGCTCATGAAAAGATATACTATGTTAATTTTCTGAACTGGGTTTCTCAGGCTAAATTACATTATTTTGGTACTGCCTCTCCTGAATGAACTGCTGTTATCCAGGCGACCAGCATCTCAAACTCACTAAGGGAAGGGAATCCTCAAATGTTAATGAGTTATTGAATTCCAACAAGACCTTACCCTCTGGAGAAGAAACTGGCTAGTGCATACAGGGTCTTAATGCTTTGGGGTTAAATAAAAATTGTTTTATGCGGGCAGCACATCCCCCCACAACAATACGCGTGGACAGTGAACATCAGGCACTTCTCCTAGAAAACTTCAGTGCTCCTCATTCTTTTGGGATGAACTCCAAACCTCTTCACACACCATTAAGGTTCTTTTGCCCTCTGTTTCCCGGTTCTGCTCCAGCCTCTTCTCACAGCCTTCTCTCATTCTTCTCCCCAGCTGGACTGGATGCCTGTCAGGACATCAAATATCCCTTCTGGGCTGATTTATGCTAGCGTATTACCTGTCTTTCCCCCATATCTGCCATTCTGTTAATAAAAACAATAGTGGGGTAAGGCTTTGTGCAAAGTAGAGTTTGCATGGATCCTCTCAATCTTTACAACATCCCTCAACTACTGCAATTATTTTCACTTCACAGATAAGAAAACTGAGACTTAAAGCTTAGGATCCCTACTCAGGCTCACACTGCTACTAAGGGGTGGAACAAGGAATGGAAGCTGAGCAGTCTCATCTCAGAGCCTGCTCTAGGTCATACTGTTCCAGCATGTGCTATGCATGGTGATATGGGTAACCCCTACTCAGTATTTAGATGTCACTTATTCCAGTAAACTGGTAGGTTATGTGCCCTTTTTGTGTTAGTTTGTATTGCAATTTGCATTTCTTTATTTACAACACTTATCATATAACCTCCCTGTAATTGTTTGTTTACCCCCACCCCATAGCTTCTGAAGCCACAGGGCAGAATCTTATCTGCATTTCTTGTCATTTTATCCCCAACAGTGACTGGGAAGCTTTGCATCCAGCAGGAACTCAGTAAATGTCTGTAGAATGGGGAAACTTAGTTCTTTACCTTTGACTGAACTTCTCTTCTATAAAAACCCTGCACATTTTTTGGGGGGAGCAGGAAAAGATTAGTCCTAGTCTTACTGATTTTAGACTTTATGTAGGAAATAGCAATAGTCCTTTTTGAGAACTTCAGAATTATGTGACGAGTTTGAGGCTTTCTGTGGTTAACAGAACCTAGTCATATGGATTAAGGTTATATCTCACTCAGGCTTTTGCTCACTTCACCTAACCCTCTCCCCCCAATAAATTCTCAGTTGCAGAAGAGAAAAACCAGAAAGTGGATTGTTGCTCTACAGAAAGATTCACTAAGGGATTCTTGTTTCTTGTTTGGCCTGTACCTTAATATCATGCAGCATCAAAGCTGCAAGATATCACCAGACTGCAGCTCACCCAACAGCTTTTAACTGAGAGAAAACTGAGGCCTGCAGGGGCTCAAACTCATCCACTTGTATTGGCCAATAGAAGCTTTAACTCATATATTTCATTTAAATAATGAAGTTATCTGATATACTTAGAACATTTCTTCACAAAATGCTTTTTAACTTTCTTATTTATGAGAATAAATGTGTTGTTTCTAAAGCAACACATAACAATTTGCATAATTCACTGGAGATCAGCAGCGCAGACACAAGAGAAGGTTTAAAAAGAACCTTTTATTGAAGGCTAAGATACATTCAGAAAATTGTGTAGTACTTGGTGAATTTTAATAAAGCCAATACACCCATGTAACTAGCACAGAGTGAGGAAATAGGACATTAACACTGGAAGTCTCTAGCACAATCTATTGTGTGTGTGATACTGGGGATTAAACCTAGGGGATATTCTGCCTCTATACTACACTAACGGCCTTCCCAATATTGGGATTATAGGTGTGTGCCACCATGCTTAGCTATATTGTATGTGGTGTGTGTGTGTGTGTGTGTGTGTGTGTGTGTGTGTGTGTGTGTGAATACTGTGGAACCCAGGGGCCTTCTACCTCCGAGCTATACCTCCAGACCAATTTTTTTTTTTTTTTTTTGGTGGTACTGGGGATGGAACCCAGGGGCCTTCTATCTCCAGGCTATACTCTCAGACCTATTTTATATTTTATTTTGAAACAGTCTCTTAAGCCAGCTGAGGCTGGCTTCAAACCTGCAGGATCCTCCTGGTCTCAGCCTCCCAAGCGTGGGGATTACAAACGTGCGCCACGATGCCCAGCTCCTCCAGACCAATTTTATATTTTATTTGGAAACAGGATCTCAGTAAGTTGCTGAGAGCCTCACTAAGTTGCTGAGGCTGGGTTTAAACCTGATATCCTCCTGTCTCGGCCTCCCAAGTACTGGAATTACAAGCGTACGCCACCACACCTGGCCATGTCTAGCTATTTTTAATAATATAGTATCACCTAAGTATGTTCTATAAAACATATTCTAGGCCTCTATAAATAGGAGGTCCTTGTGAGAGTGGGTGGAAAGGGGAGGCGTCTTTATCAGTTTTGTGTTGCTGTAATAGAAGACCACAGGCTAGGTAATTTATAAAGATAAGAAATTTATTTCTTACAGTTCTGGAGGCTGGGAAATCCAATACAGAAGTATTGGCATCTGGCAAGAAACTTCTTGCTGTGTCATCTCATAACAGAAGGGCAAAGGACTAGAGAGCAGGCACAAGAGAGCAAGAGAACAAGAAATGTGTCTTTTATAACAAAACCAGTCTTAAATTAACCAACCAGATCCTGTGATAACAACATTAATTCATGTGCCCTCCCAACATACTCACCTCTTACTAGGCCCCCATTCCAGTCACCATTGTATGGGGATTGTTTCCAACATTAACTTTTGGGGGATACATTAAAAGCCTAGCAGGAAGGAGCTCTGATATGAATTTTATTTGCACATATAGTTCTCACAATACAGTATTTTAAGCATCTCTCTCTTTACTTTTGTGTAACAAAGATGTGCCTTGCTTGTCTATAAAATTAATGTCCCATCAAGCTAGTATTGTAAAGTTATAAAGAGCAACACTTGTGTGACTCTTAACTCACATTTTACAGTGCGCAAATATCTTCTTAGAGACTGTTTTATTTGTCAGCACAGGTGCACACTTCATTCTTTTTAAAGGAGAGTAAAATCTTGAATCTATTATCAGCTGAGTGTATACTCATGGAACTCATTATGTGTTCTGCTTATTTTTTATTTTTTACTATTTTGGTGGTACTGGGGGTGGAAACCAGAGGCTCTTTCTACCTCTGGGCTATACTCCCAGACCTATTTTATCTTTTATTTGGAAACAGGGTCTTACTAAGTTGCTGAGAGCCTCATTAAGTAGCTGAGACTGGCTTTGAACCGGTGTGATCCTCCAGTTTCAGGCTCCCAAGCGCGGGAATTACAAGCGTGTGCCATCATGCCCAGCTGCTTTTTTTTTTTTTTTATAAACTTAGATGTATATCTGAATGGACAGACTGGCATTTGGAGGTCTGACTGTGGAGCTCACCTGACTGTTCTCAGACAGCTACCTCAGGCATCGGACCCAGATCCTTGGCACCACACTTTAAATAGTCCAGTTATCATTACCAACCTTACCTGACAAAGATCTCTATTCTCGATATTGGCATTACATAGAACTACAAAGAAATTATTTAACCAGAAATGTTTTCTCATTCCAATTTTATCACACAGTAATAATAGAATTTGGGGAAATCAAACGTGCTTAAAATTGTATCAGATGTTATGCTTATTTGAAAGGCACATTTTCATTGTACAGCTCAGCTAATACAATAGTAACTGCAATTTCTTGTAAAGTTTTTGTAATTTAAAATTTTCTTAGCCCAGCCTGTCGTGGTGGTGCATGCTTGTAATTCTCACATTTGAAGCTGAGACAGGAGGATCATGGTTCGAAGAGACAGCCTCAGCTACTTAGTGAGGTCCTCTACAACTTAGTGAAACTCTGTTTCAAAATAAAGAATAAAAAATAGGGCAGGAGGTGTAGCTCAGAGGTCGAATGCCCCTGGGTTCCATCCCCAGACCCGCAAAAATTTTTTTTTCTTAGCCAACACATATTTTTAATTTTGGGGGTGGGGACTTATGCCAGGAATATAATGCAGGGATTCACATATGCTCAGCATGCATGCTACCACAGAGCCACATCTCCAGCCTAGCTCAACAGAATTTCAATAACATTTATTGTCTTAAGGAAGCTTTTTTCCCTCCTATCCCCTTTCTCCATTCAAGAATAACATTTATCTAATTCTTTAGAGCAATGGGTCAACTATCATCGGTCCAGGAAAAAAAAAAAAAAAAAAAACCCTCCTTACCTGTTCTGAACATTGTTCCTGCTGTCTAGAACAGCCCCTTTAGCCAGCAATGTATTAATCTATTTAATTAACATGCACTGTGCCTTTCTCAAGGGCAAGCAGGGTCCAATTATGGACTATAGCTAATTTTACTTTTTCCTCTTTGTATCTCATAATGCTTCCCCTCAGCTCCCCCTTAGCCTTATCTACTTACAACAAAAGTTCAATAGGAGACTAGCAGTAACATGATAAAATTAAATAGAATGCCACAAAAAGGCCTGGGAAATTGAAAGATGCCTTTTAACTTTACCAAGGAGGCAGAATAATACGGCCTCTGCTCTGGGCTTGGAGAAGTTTGTGTGGCAAGCATCCAGGTTTATTCTGTTTGTTTGCTATTACTAAACATGATTTTTCTTTGCATGAGAACCATATCTAAGTAGGGTCACTATTAAGAATACACATTCCCCAGTAAAGGGAAGTATTGCTAGTCTGTTGACATCACTGACACCTGTTAGGGACTACTAATTTTGTTGTTCATTTAGGCATGCATAGTTGCTACAGCAACAATAATCTCATAGTTTCTTTAAGTTCTCTGTGCAGTGAGCATTGGTTGGGAGTCCTCTGAACATGTCATAGTGTCTCTCCTTCCTATCATAGATAGAATAGTTCCTCTTATGATCTACATATTTATCATGAATCCCCAGATAACGACACAAAGACTCTGCTGGAGCCAGTTGAAGGAGAAAACAAAGGCTTTTGTTTCCTGTGGGTTGCTGCAGAGGACCTCAAAATGGGTGGTTTGGAAGTTAGATGATTAAAAATCATGGTCAGCTGAAATGTGAATAAGTCCTTGGCAAAGTTCACAGCCAATCTTTTATGCAGGGTGGCCAGGACAGCAAGTGTCTGATTAAAGCCAAAACTGTAAATCCTAGCCCAAATTCCCAGTGTTATGCAGCAGTAGGGTGCAACTTCTTGCCAGCTATTTTTTCATGACCCAAGACCTTCTCCTTAAGAACCATATAGGTAACAGCAAATATGAAACACTTCTCTTCCTCTTTCCCCCCCTAAACAGGATCTGACAGGAAAAACATGTTTTTGAAAACTTTTCTTGGGCGATAGATAACCACCTTAGAAGACATTATTCAGTGTGGGTCCTTGTCTTAGATTCTGACTTAATTTATTTCATCTGCAATTTATACAATCAGAACTGAAGGAGAGTTACAATTTATAGATACATTCCATACTAGTCAAGTGAAAGGAGCTGAGGTTGAGAAGGCGGTCTTCCACAGCTGTTAAGAGACTATCAGTTCTAGTAGAATCCTTAGTTGAAACTTGCATGTAAATGTTAGGGCACCTGACTGAGTAAGTTTATCAAAACATCCTTACAGTTTCCTCCTCCTTCTGTCATTACCCTGATCAGGATGATCAAGAACAGATTTCTGTTTTCATTTCTGCAAGCAAGCTTACTCATTCCTCTTCAAAATTCTCTAATGATGCCTATTGTTCAGTCATAAGTAATATTTAATAGTAAAATCTTTTACTTGGAGTAAATTATCTTTGAGAAAGATTCAACTTGGGATTCTCTGTTGATCAGATAATTGTCACTTCTCCCCCTCACAGTTTGGAGAAGAAACTTCTAGGCTGAATACTTAGGTAAGAAGGTCGAGGCTGGGTTACTTGTGCTTCTGCAAGACAATACATATGCCCTTTATATTCTTTTTGCAAATCTTTGTGTGGATTCCTGGGACCCATTTCTATAGGGCTCTCCCATTCTAACCACTCTTTCTGGAATCTTTTTACTTTTCTTCCCATTTTATTAGCACGGAGTTCTTTCTTCCATTTTATTTATTTATTTTTATTTGGGACCACCAGATCACAGGACTTATGAATTAGAAAACACTTCCCATCTTCTCTTGTACATTTCTGTCTTTGAGACTTGGCAATACTTGTTTATATCATATTGTCACCCTTAACTTGCCTATATGGGTATATTAACAGCTGAGAGCAAGCCAAATATTATTATATCCAGTTTATTATAACTGTAGTTTATTTTTTTTTTTAATTTTGGTGCTGGGGATTGAACCCAGGGGCACTATCTCTAAGCTATACCCTAGCCCTATTTTATTTTTTTAAATGTTGAAACAGGGTCCTAAGTTTCTGAGGGCCTTGGTAAATTGCTGAGGCTGGCTTCAAAACTGCGAGTCTCCTATCTCAGTGTACCAAGTACTGTACTTACATGCCTGCACCATCATGCCTGGCTTATACTAGTGTGGTTTTAATAAAGTGGCTTTAATGCAAATAATTTTTTTCTAGTTCCAGCTCTGATTTTAATTCATGGATTCACCCTAGACAAGCCTCTTAATTTTTCTAGGTCTCGGATTCTTCATCTGTAAAATTAGAATAGCATTCTCTCATAACTTCTTATAAAGATTAAGGGAGAGAATGTGTGGAAAGGCTTCTTGGAAAGTGTGAAGTACTATATATAAATATGAGGTATGTGTATACTCATCATTTTCTGGTGTGTGTGTGTGTGTGTGTGTGTGTGTGTGTGAGAGAGAGAGAGAGAGAGAGAGAGAGAGAGAGAGAGAGAGAGAGAGAGAGAAAGGAGAGAGACAGAGAGAATTGAGTCCAAGGATGTTCTGCCGCTGCCGCTGAGCTATACTCCCAGCCAGCCATTTATTATTATTAATTATTATTTCTAGGATTGAACCAAGGAATTCTACCTCTGATCTACACCCTAGTCATTTTTTATTTTTAATTTTGAAACAGGGCTTGCTGAGTTACCACATGCTGGCATTGAACCTGTGATCCTCCTGCTTCAGCCTCCCAAGTACTGAGATTACAGGCATGAGCCAAGATGCCCAGTGTGGATACTCATTCTTTTATTTTTCTTTCTTGGTACTGGAGAGTAAACCAAAGGGGAATTTTGCCTCTGAGATACATATACCTTTAGTCCTATTTTTTTTTTAAATTTTGAAACAGAGTCTCACTAAGTTGCAGAGGGCCTTGCCATGTTGCTGAGGCTGGTTGTGAACCTGTGATCCTCCTCTCTCAGCCCCCCAAGTATTAGGATTACAGTCTTGCACCACCACACCTTGCTTTGGATACTCATTCTTATTGCCTGCCACTGGAGTCCCTATCAGTCTGGTCGGTTTAACTGTACTCTTGACCAAGGAGGCAAAAATCCTAACAAAAATCTACCACAATAATATGCATTTGCCTAGACTAAATAATTTCACTAGTATAAACCACTGTAAAACTATCCATACATGTGCACATAACAACAAATATTAATGAAAGTATTGTAATTGAAAAGATGGAAACAATCTTAATTTCCATTAGCAGGAAGAAAAATAAATATCCATGTAGTAGAATATACTGTCACTATAAATAAATAAATTTGATGTATTCTGCAATTGCATGAAAATATCTTTAAGACATATCTTGTATGAAAAACAATGTATAAAATAGCACATTATCTATGACATTTTATGCTAAAAAGAAATCCAAATAGAAATGGAACAACACCACAACTGTATATGTGAATATATTTGTATATTAATTTGTAATGTTCTGATGTCACCGAGCTATGTTCCCTTATTGTAATATAAAAATTAGAGGTTAAGAAATGAATTCTGGGGGCTGGTGATAGCTCAGTGATAGAAGGTGTGCTTAGCATGCATGAAGTCCTGGGTTCAATCTTCAGTAACACACACACACACACACACACACACACACACACACACACAAACACACACTTCTGAAGTCACAATAATTGGTGTCATATTCTTGTATGACACTGTGTATGTTATTATGGGCAAAAGACAACTTTTATGTGCTTTATTTTCCCATCTCTAAAATGGATTAGACAATTTTACCTAATTTTAATAATTTTAAGTGCATAGAAAAAATCTAGAAGAAAGCATTTGATTACCCTGAGACACAGGATAACATCAACTGGTCTTATGAAGTTAGAATATATAACATATTGGTTCAGGTTTTTAAATCTTATTTCTCATCTCAAGTGATAACTCATGACTATGGGAATTCTATTATGATTTCTCTGTGTTTTCCTATAGTGGGTGGCACAGTGCTAGGCACATGGCAGATCCTGAAGATATATGATTTAAAAGAATAATGACTTCTTGTTGAACAACAACAACAAAAGTAAAGTTTTAACTTTATCTTTCTAAGCTACTCATTAATTAGTGTACTAATAAATAATTTATTAATTCAATGGTTGTTGAGTATACACTATAGGCTAAGCATAGTAAGTGTTGGTATGCAATGATACTGAAAGTCTTATAAAAATGTTGAATTAGACACAGTTCTCCCTGCCTATTGGTGTGAACTGATACACAGTTTGGACTTAATCGTGAATAGACTTTATGCTGTCTCTGAAAATTCTTCTGCTTTGAAGACCATTCTTCAATGACTCACATGAAAACAGAGAGGAGGCCAGCGGGGCCCTGGAAAAGCTAACAGAGCATGATGTGCTCCAGGTGATTCTGAAGGCCACCCCGAGCATCCTGTTCTCTGATGAACACTCCCGTTACCAGCAGGGCTGCAGCTTACATAGCAAGCCTGAGGGTTGAGGGCATTACATCACTGCCACCCCGCTTGAGTTGGAAGCTCAGCCCTACCACTCAGCAGGTGGGTAACCTTAGGCAAAGCATGTGCTCTTTCTCTGCCTTGATTTCCTCATCTGTGAAGTAGCGGTAATGAAATAGCCATCTTGGATTGTTTTGTTGATGGAAAGACATATTTATTTATTTTACTGATGATAACAAGTTTATTGTCTGTAGAGTAATGGAAGGGGATGGGAAGAAAGAAGAGGAAAGGCAAAGGGGAGATTCAGAGAAGGAAACAAACCAAATAGTGTTATGTGATGTATGACTGTGTCACTATGAATCTCACTATCATGTACAATTATGACTCATGAATTAAAATTAGACATGATACATTTAAAGTACTTAGGATAGTAGTTAGTATATTTAAACATTCAACAAATGGTAGCTATTGTTATTATTATTTTAAAGTTAATATTATTTTAAAGTTAATTACATCGAACCATAGTTAATAACAATGTATTATATTCTTGAAAATTGTTAAAAGTAGACTTTAAGAGGTCTCACCACAAAAAGGAAAATTTAGCCATTCTTCAATGTCAATTTCAAAATCACATTTTATACATGATACATGTATGCAATTTTTATTTGTTAATTAAAAAATAAAATTAGTCTTAGCAAGAAATGAAGTAGCCAGATCACCATCATGGAGTTCCACAACATCAAATAAATCTGGAAAGGGGATGAGGATAGGAGAGTTTAAAAGATAGTGAATGAAGGGAATCAGAGGCGATATGAGAGTGAAGTTGATACAGGTCAAAGAATGGATGAATAGGATTTGAGTCAGAATTCATTCATTTATTTACATGGCCATCCATTTCATAGGTGTTTATGAACAACTGCTATATGCCAGCAGCTTTTCTAGTGCCTGGGTCTATAGAATGAATATAATTTTCTTGGCTTCATAAGCTTTACCTTATAGTGGTAGAAGCTGGGCACTATGGTCCCCTTATCATATAAAGGGGTTTATGCTACATTGTACCAAATGCTGACCCCTATTCATTCATTCATTCATTCATTCATTCATTCTCTCCCCCCCCTCTTCCTCTCTCCTGCACTGGGGATTGAACCCAGAGGTATTCTATCTCTGAGCTGCACTCCCAGTCCTTCTAATTTTTTCATTTTGAATTAAGGTCTTACTAAGTTGCTGAGAGTGATCTTGAACCTGTGGTCTTCCTGTCTCAGCTTCCCAAGTACTGGGATTATAGGTGTGTGTCATTGTGCCCAGCTATTCTCTGTTTTTATATGACTGGGGAAGCTCATTAGTAAACAGGAACAGCCCCTTCTACTCTTGGGCACTGAGAGATTTAGAGTTCCTTTTAAAGTACCTGCATATAACTCTAAGCAATGGAAAAAATACTGGACTCGGAATAAAGCTACTTTGCTTTCATATGAGACCATCAGAAGGATCCTAGAAGCCAAGAGAAATATAAATTGGTAAATACAGTCCAGGATTGGAAAGGGAGAAATATCCATCATCCTGGTATGTAAGCATCTAGAATGAGAGAGAACCAGTGGAACTATGGGAAAGCTCATCATCTGTTGAGAAAGAATCTTGAAGAGTAAGGAGGGGGCTCCTTCCTTCACACCCAGAAGGCCTGTCTTTCCCATATCTGCTGTTCCTCTCCGCCTGTTCGGCTCATTACCTTCTATACTCTGCTATCTGTGCTGCCCAAGTTCTCCCTGGGAAGGAGGCAAACCTTGCCTCCAGGGAGGTCGAGGAGGATTGCAGTGCTTTGCTTCATGCAAATAGCTCCCCAGGGAAGGAACCTTCACTCCCTGCTGTGTGGATAGATTGAGGAGCCCCCAAGGCCTGGCAGCAGGTCAATGCCAAACCAAGTTTCCAGAACTAGGCAGAGGGGCAGCTTTTTATTTGAACTTAATTCCAATTGCAGCAGTACACTCACTGCCTCTGATTTTGTATTTGAATTTACTCTCCATGGATCACAATTTTGTTTGTGGATCACAATCCATCTAGCAAAATTCACTATTCAAGGGCTTCCAGTCCTTAGTTGACTTACAGAGAAGACAAGCCCCCTTTCTGTAAATAAGAAACTAGGGCTTAAGAAAGTCCAGTGATTAGCCTACATCAACTAGCCAGTTGTTGATAACACTGCGAAGCAACTAGTCTCTGCCCAGAGTTCTTTCTACCATACTAACACATTTTCATTAGGAAAGTCAGTTCAAAAAATAACTAAAAAACTCCTAGGCTGTAGACCTTAGATATTACAGGTAAAATAAATTATACAAATCAAGTAGTACTGACCTCTGAAAGAAGTTTTAGGGTGTTAAAGTTCCTCCCTCCCCTTATTCTGTTTAAAATAATTTGTCTGGGCACAGCTGTGAATCCAACTTGTATTCTAGTGGGTAGGCTGTGTGTGTGCCTGGAGGTGATGTCAGCATGGCTCTCTGGAGACTTCAAGAGGCTGATTCCTCTTGGGTTTTATTTGGTAGTAAAAATAATCAGTGGTTTTGGTTTTCTTTGCTTTAAGAGCTAGGGGAGTCAGCCAGGAGGCCACTGTCTCCTGGTTTCTATGTGGTCATTATCCATACTCCATTCAGACCACATTTAAGACCACTGGATCTTAAATGAACCCCCAGGGAATATTCATGTGGTCATCTGTGGAGAGGGAAATGGAGAGGTGTGCAGGCAAGCAACACTGCCCAAAATATTTCTTCTGAAAGCTTGCATACTTCCAATGTGAATTCACCCCTGGAAAACTGCCATATTTTCTATTTTAAGGTTTCTGTGTCCCTTACGTCACTGAGCTACTCCTTATTCTACTGTGTAGTGATGAAGATAATAGGTCTTGAGATTTGAATGTCTGACTTCAAATCCTGGCTCTGCATTTACTAATTGTGTGATTATGGGTAAGTGACTTAATCTTTTTGTGTTTATTTCCTATCTGGAAAAAGATTTGGAAATTTGATCTAACTCAGATGACATAAGGTCTAACTAAAGACCATGTAGACACATTAGAGATGGTGCTGGGCATGCAGTAGCCATTTAATGAAGGTTTTCTGTTACAGTTAGTATCTCCTCTGATACAGCCTATCATCATGGAGCAACACTAGATAGAAGGGCCAAGAGACACAAGGTATGGGCTGGGTTCTCACTTCTACATAGGACAGTCTCTTGACTCCAACTCACAGAACACAAGATGTGAAAGCAAGTATTTCATCTAACATCCTCATTTTACAAATGAAACTAGGCCTCGGAGATAGGAAGAGACTCACCCCAAGTCCCCAGGGAGTCAGTGTCTAGCCAGGATGTACCAGAACCACTCTCTTGACTTCTAGCCCAGAGCTTCCCATCACTGCTTTGGAGACAGAAGACCTTGCCAAGTGTCCTAAACTCTGCTGGAGACCTTTAGACTCTGGGGTTGACAGAAGAATGATTCCCTAACATGCTGTCTTGGGACTGTGGCCATTCCAGAAGCAGAAGACAGTGAATCCTTATATGTCAGGGTCCTTATAAGTATTAGAAGCAGAGTGGTCTATTAATATGCTACCACATGAGGGGTTGGGGATATAGTTTAGTGGTAGACTATTTACATGTTCAAGGCTCTGAGTTCAACCTTCTGTCCCAGATTCAAAAAAGAAAAAAGGTATTGCTAAGCAACTTTACCTATGGAGGCCCTAATAAATTACTTCTAGGCCAACAGACAGAGATAGGCAGGTTTTGAGAGTCTAACAGTTTAGTAATGTTTTTATTTTTCTTTCTTGTCTCCTGTCAGAGGAACTTAAGACAGTAAGTTCTTTATCTTAGGTTGTGGAAGTCTCTTTTTGACTCTCATTACAGGTTCTTGTCACCCTCTTCCTTCTCTCGGATTCACACTCAGATTCTGGGATCATAGCTTGACCATATTATTCACTCTTGAGTTTGTGATTTTGACCTGCAAAATCCTTTTTCTGTTCTGAACTCTGGCCACAACAGAAACTCAACAAAGCCAGTACTCTGCTCAGTAGTCTAAATAAAACCTAGGCCTCTGGCTCTGGGTCATTGTGTATATTAAGCCTCTCCATTGGTTGTTGGTCAATCCTTACAGATTATTACCATGTCTGTAGAGCCACAGTGGCCCCTTACACAGAACTGGTCTCTTCCTTAGAACTTTCAAAGAGTGCATCAGTGGTAACTGATGGTTGCTACATATCTGTAGTGGTCTTACCTCCCTTAACAAGCTCTTTAAGAACCATGTACTGAACATAGTTTTATCCCCCAAAGCATTAATCAGAGCTCCTTGCCCAATGCAATAGCTCAATTAACAGCTGTTTCAACAATTTTTGACTTGTTGGTGGGGTTGTATAGGGGGCCCCAATATTAATAAAAATGCTATTCCTTCATAATTGAAAGTGCTTTATCCCTGGGTGTCATTGTGAATCCTTGGTAAATCAACCAGACAAGCATTTTTCTAGTTCCAGCCAATCTAAGGCTTTATGAAGCTCTGGCAACACCTAATTGTTTTGTGAATTCTACTTTTTAGAAATCTGTTGTGGCACAATTTTTGAAATTAAGGTTAGCTGGGCATGGTGGTACACAATTGTAATTACAGCATTTGGGAGGCTGAGACAGGAGGATCACAGTTTGCCGAGAGCCTCAGCTACTTAGTGAGGTCTCCGTAACGTAGTGAGACCCTATTTCAAAATAAAGAATTAAAAAAAAGTAGGGCAGGGGGTGTAGCTCGGAGGTCGAATGCCCCTGGGTCCCATTCCTAGACCTGAAAAAAAAAAAAAAAAGAAAAGAAAAAAAATTAAAGTCAACTGAAAGAAATTTTGCATTTCTTTTTTTGGTTGGCAGAAACTGACCATCCAAGATAGACAAAGAAAACAATATATCTTTACAGTGCAAATAAAATCGAAGGCTATCAAAATGCGGGATGAGTGAAGCAGCTCTGGAGTTTTCACTCACCCACTCATTCACTCAATCAGCAAACATAATTCACGCAGTTTGATTTCTTGCATTTCAGGAGGAAAGATAGTGTGTCATTTTATTTATAAAAACATTCTCTATAGCCCACTGTTAGAGCCCTATACTTCTGAAATTTTGTTGGCAAAGTAGTGGTTGGGAATAGTTTGTGTTCACAAATCAAATTCAGTGTTTCCTTCCCAAAGATCAAATTCTCCATCGTAAATGTTATCCCCAAATTTGGGGAAAAAAATGAGAAGAATGCAAAGATTAATCCTTGGAGGCCCTTAAATAAACCTTTCCTCCCACATTTTCTGTTTGCTTTTTGAATTTTGTTTTCAGAGAATAATAGGTGGACCCTTCTGTGGCTAATTAAAACACATGCAAATTGAAATTCTGAGGCCAGTTATTAAAGGAAGTACTCACTGGGTAATGTTCATTTTCTAGCTCCCAGACTGTGAGTTTAGTTCCCCTTCAAGCTGCACATTTCTTTTTCGTTCTCTTATTTTTTCAGCCAGAGATTAAAGCAGCTTGAATTTACAATGGCATCTTGTGAAAGCAGGGAGGGGGAGCTGTAGTGGTTTTAGTAAATAATGCACTTTGATGTCTCCAACTTGAAATCCATATTTTGAGAGCCCTGATGGATCTAAATAGTATTTGGGATACAATTTTAAGCCCCAAAGCTGGAGCCATTTGCAGAGAAAATGCCTGTGAAAAGTGGATGTTGACATTCATCTCACATCTCACCACTCTGACTTACAGTAAAGTGTCTCCATTCTTCTCTGTGAAGCCTGTGTGGTGCACATGCCACATGATTGTGGTGCATCCACTCTTCTTTCTGGCTGCTGCCCACAAAGTTATTAATAGCTGTTAACCTTGGCTTGAGGCTTTGGGCAATTCATTTATTTTTAGGTAAGAAAAGATAGGAGGAAAAAATAAAGACTTTCCAGGAACACATTGTTTCCTATAAAACCAGGGAAACATTATAAAAGCCTGTCTTTTAACCATCAGGAATACCTATGAGATCTAACTATAGTTAAGAATTGATGTCTTGAGGTTGGAACCTGTTAGCCTCACTAGTTTGCACGCACATGCAGGTACTGTGGTGTCATTTCAGGAATCTCATAGGCTTTCAACCATATCTACAGACGCCTGGGCAGCAGGAAATGCTGAAATCCAGTTAATATCAAAGTCCAAGAATAGATTTCAAGAATTACTTTTCTGCTAAAATCTCAAGACAAAATTCATTCTGTTGCTGCTTTGGAGCCACTTAGGTCAAAGCAGGGCATTTGCATCAAACTGGATCTCAGTAGCTCTGGTTCCCTCTGCTCTCACATTATTTGTGATGTCATGAGTGGTTACCATGGAGGTAATTATCATGATGTGGGAGATGTGTGAATTCAGGTGTGGAGAAACTCAGCCATGAAGATGGCTCTTTGAGAAAAAGAGACAAATCCCCTTTCAATCCAACTTCCTTAGTAACAAGAGAGTTAAACAGAGGGGAAAAAAGGGGGTGATATAAATATGAGAACTGAAAATTAGCTTTTAAAGAGCATGCTTTTTATGCTTTGCATGATGCACTTTTTGGAAAGTCTTCTATTTGTCTTTCTTTTACTTTTTCTTTTATTTTTTATTTTTGTTTGTGATACTGGGGATGGAGCCCAGGGGCATTCTACCTCCGAGTTACACCCCCAGCCCTATTTTTTCTTATTTTTTATTTTGAAACAGGGTTTCACTGAGTTGCAAAGGGCTTCACCAAGTAGCTGAGGATGTCTGCGAACCCGATCCTCCTGTCTCAGCCTCCCAAATGCTGGGATTACAAGCATGCACCATCATGCTCAGCTCGTTTATTTGATTTTTAAAAAGTTATGTTTTGTTCACATATCTTGTAGGAATGTTAAAAATAAATTTTATGTTCTTCCTTGGGAGAAAAATATAGCTGTGACAGCAGAAGAGAATACTACATTATAAAGTCCAAGGAGAACAGGAAAATTTTTTGATACTCTAAGAGGCTCAAAGGTGATATGTTTTTGCCCAGTTGGGCGGAAAAAAAAAAAAAGCCTGCTGCAATTTGAAAAACTCTACAAAATAAGATACAGGCAAGCTAACAATGCAGCCAGACTAGCTTGCTGCTAGCATTTGACAAGCTAGGAAAATGAGACTGCAAAAATCCATAGGGAATTATTTTCCCCTTCACGTTGATGAAGTACTGTACATTTCTTTCTTGGGACTAGGGATGGTGGGGGTGAAGATTCGGGTGCTGCTGAGCAAGTACTTTAAGGATATGATCCAGAATTCCCTGCCTCTGGCTTGGAATAACCAATGTCATTACTGCCTGTTTGGAAGCTTTGTCTTTTCTTGGAAAGGACCCAGGGCTGGCGACTCAAGTAATCAGTGTGATGGCTGATGATAGAGGGGCCCAGTCAAGCAGGGAAGCTGAGTGTCCTTGAGTGCTGGGTTCTGTGTGAAAGATCTGGGTTCAAGTCCCATACTTGCCACTGTGGAGTCTCTCTTTGACCTTCATTAAAGCCCTTAACTGATCTGCTTTCTCATCCTATGAAACTATTGTAACAGTAAATATACTGTAATATATGTATAACAATTATATACTATATGTATAACAATTATATACTATACTATCATTATAATATAAATGTATTATTATATTATAATGTATTATTATATATCTAATATATATTATAATATAAATGTATTATTATATTATAATGTATTATTATATATGGCTTCAAATACAAGATATTAGACCTTATTATGTGGTGATCCATATCAGCACAAAGATATTTGATTATTTTCATGTCCTATGGTATTCTTCACAGACCTTCAGGGTGTAAGAGGGCATTTTCTTTGGTGAGAGTTGATATCGGCAGCCAACTTTCTATGGTACTGCTCTGGAGAAAAGAAGGTGATGTCCTTAGGTACTTTCCAGTTTCTGAAGGGCCAAGTGCACACTCCTTAGCCTGGCATTTAAGAACTTATGTAGTTATTTCTCAGCTAAGTTTCCCACTCTACCTTCCCTACTAGCTCAGGTAGTCTTTTTGCCTTGGTCAAATCTGACCTGTCACTAGAAGTATCTCTGGCCTCTTTGCATTTATTTCTTTTCCCATTACCCAACCAATTTACCTATTTTATGGGTCACCCATTCTGTATTGGTTCTTTTTTGTGACTAACACCTGTTATATGTGCAACATGTGCATTGTGTGAGATGTGCACTACACAAGGACCTCTGGCAAGGGTTGGGGACTTGGGCTTAAATCCAGCCAGCCGTATATCCTGCTGAGGGGCTGTGTCTTCCTGGAGGAAAGACACCTTTTCATAATTAGAAAAAGGTACTAGAGAGGGTAGGGGTGGCTTTGTGTGTATTAACTTTTCATTTATGTTTGCCCTATATTTTCTTGAGATTATAAGCTCCTAGAGGATTCAAGTTTTTTTTTTTGTAGATATCTCATATGAAGTAATGCACAATTGTGCTGGATATGGTGGTGCTTACTTGCTATCTCAGTACAGGAGGATCACAGGTTCACAGCCAGCCTCAGCAACCTCGTGAGGTCCTTTGCAACTTAGTGAGACCTTATTTCAAACTAAACTAAAAAAATAAAATAGAGCTCAGGGTATAGCTCAGAGGTATAATACCCCTGGGTTCAATCCCCAGTGCCACAAAAAATATAATAATGTACTGTTTTCAATTATCATGAGTGCCCTGGGTTCTGAGCAAGAGGTGGCACTAGAGCCTCTTTGAGGACAGTGTTACCTGTCAGTTCCTTGGACCAAAATGGTCCTTAACAAATGAGAAATGCATCCCTGATAAATCTCTGCTTGCTCTCTTATTTGTAGCAACAGTGAGAAAACATTAATACCATTTTCTTTTTAATCTTGGCATTGTGGATGTAGAGGTAAAGAATAAAATGTCAGTCTTATGAAACTCTGACAGTGGGCTTTAGATGAACCTTTTATGTTGGCTGGTATTTTCATCTCTTTCCTAGCTTCAGTGCATTGCAGAAAAGTGGGCTTTACCTCACTTGCTCACTCAAGGGCTCTGCTCTGCTGTGTGTGCTGAAGGCATCCGAAGGAGAGCCAGGCAACTCTGATGCCAAGGGGTTCCTGGATCATTAGTGGGAAAGACTGACATGTAAATGAGGAGACATAAACTGATTCAAGAGACCCTGTTGCAACAACAGCAGGTCCTGAGGCCTTTGAGGTCACCATGAAGCAGAAGAGGCCTGCTCCCCCTGTGCAGGGGGCAGGCACCAGTGGAATGACTAGAGAAAGAAAGTTACTTGGTGTGAATCAGCTTTCAGTGGCTGCAACTAAAATATCTGAGAAGAACAACTTAGAGGAGGGAAGTTCTATTTTGGCTCACTTTTATAGAGGTCTCAGTCCATGGTTGGCCAGCTCTATTGCTTTGGGTCCCAGATAAAGCAGAAATATCATGGAGCAAATATATGGAGGAGGAAAGTTGCTCAACTCATGGCAGCCAGAAGCCAGGGAGAGGATCAGAGAGAAGACAAACCTTTCCAGGGCAGCCCCTAGCGACCTACTTCCTCCAACTGTGTTTACATTGTTGGTTCAACCATCCATGGATTAATCTACCAATGAGGTTAGAATGCTCATGATCTAATCACTTCACCAAAGCTCCACCTCTGCGCACATGAAACTTTGAGAGACATTCTAGATACAAACCATCACAGTGATGGAGAGCAATCTTGTTTCTGTCCACATCTTTTATTGTGATCCAGGTGCAGATGACTCCTGAAATGCGTCTCCATCTAATGCACAGCTTCATCCTTGACCCATCATTACCATTGTTTCTATCTGCAAATCCCAGAGGCTCCCTAAGCCCATTCTGTTCCAAACTGATCTCCGGATCTTCTCACCCAGATCTGATCAGCTTCCTGTGTTTTATCTATCCAGATGGCACCGCCCATTCATCTGGTTTGATCAACTCTGGTTTGGTAAATTAATTTTCTTGGCTCAGTCTCTACTCCCAGCTCCCAGTCCAATTTACATTTGCATCTCTTTCCTGGAACGAATGTAATTTCCTTCTCAATAGACATCCATGTTCACCTGGGCCCTCTAGCCCCTTGTCCTCACAGAATTTGGAATACTTATTTCAAAATATAAGTACGATTGTGTCATATGTTTTAAAAACTACCCTTCCCCCTCTTAAGACATATTAATGCTTTCTCATTTCTTAGGATAAAGACTTAAATCCTTAGCATAGCCTTACTCTCATGATCTGACTCCTGATAACTTCCTCAGCTTCCTGGACAACCAGATTCCCCATCCCCATCTCTGTCTTGTGTATCCTGATTGGCACTGACCAGCTCACTGGCCCCAGGCTCTCTGTTCACAGGCCCCAGGACCAGGCATCTACCTTAGTCTGCAATGCTTTCTTCTGTAGTCTCTAACCCTTCACCTAATTCATTCCCTCTCATTTCTGATACCAGCTCGAATACCGCTTCTTCTCTCATTTCCCAGACTCCTTTAGCCCATCTGCCTTGTACATCTATTACCAAATATGGTTTGTATAGATAAACCACATATTTGTTTTCGTGGTTATTTGATTGCTGTCTATTTTTTTCTGAAAAGGTGTGAGCTCCAGGGCCCTGGCTGGGATTGTCCTCTACCACATTTCTAGTGCTCAGCACAGTGCCTGATATACCTTTACATTGAATATATAGATACACAAAGTTTATTCCAAAATGGAGAGCCATGGTATGGGACCATAATGTAGAATACATTGGAGAAAGTAGCTACAGGTGCAATGAGAACAAGCTTGTGGCTGAAATAGTGCTCTCTAGGTGGGGTGCCATGGAGCCCCAAGTAGCTCTGAGAAGAATCTGGTGTGGAGGTTAAGAGTTTTGGGACGTAGGGCAAAAAGCACCTGATGAAGTCAACCTGCTCTCGAGTGGAAGGAGAAATGGAGAGGCGAGGACAAATGCTTCTAGTATTTTCCATTTACATTTTTTTCCTCAAGGAAAGGCAGTAAGGGATCAAGGGACTTCACATGGCTTTAGAATTTTGAAACTGCCTCACCTCAACCTCAATGATGTACTTGGGAAAGAGTGAGAGGGATTTTGGAGCTGAGAGGGTAGTGAACAGTGTGGGGAGTCATGTATCTTTCTCCTTTCCCAGGTACATGTGGCCCTTGGATGGTAGGGAGGTGTCATAATGTGTTTTGGCTGCTCTAACAAAGTAGCATAGACAGGGTGGCTTATAAACAGCAGAAATTTATTTCTTACAGTTCTGTAGACCAGGAAATCTGAGATCAGGGTGCCAAAATGGCTGGGTTCTAGTGAAGATTTTCTTCTGGGTTGCAGATGACTATTTCATATAAGCAGAAAGAGCTACCTAGCTCTCTGGACTCTTTTTCTAAGGGCACTAATCTCATTCATGAGGCCTCCACCTTCATGACCTAATTGCCTCCCAATGTCATCACCTCCAAATACTATCACATTGAAGATTAGATTTCAGCATGGGAATTTGTAGGGGACACACATTCAGTCTATGACAGGACAGAGAGATGTTAGTCTGTCTTAACTGAGACTCCCTGAGTGTCTTACAGTAAAGTATATTTTGAGAGGGGGACAGTGAGAGGGCAAAATGGCCTTGGGACCAGGGAGACACATGCATAATGAAGAGTATTTGCCTCATGCTAGGTCTGGAGCCATATGGCCTATTTTGCTATTCTTTCCTTTAGTGCTTCTAGTCTGAATCACAAAGATAAAACCAGGGTGATATAATAGTTGAATTGGATAAAATGAAAAACTCAGTACTACTAAATGTCAGCTTTTTGCAACTATGTCTTTTATTGATGTAGCATTCTCTTCTAAAATGTCTCCAACATAATAATGGTTAATTGTGTTAATTGTGTTTGTGGTTATTAGAGTTTATGCCCTTTGACATTTTTAAACTATAAGCAGGAATGCTATATTTGGTTTTTTTTTTAAGTTTGATTCTGGATTCTTTATTCTATTAAAACATTTTTATACTTCATCAAATACCACATGGTTTTAATCAAGTGAGCTTTAAGAAAATTCATGCAGACCCCGTTATACTTCTACAAATGTTCCTTGGTTCTTCTCAGACATTACCATTTCTACACAAATACTAGAATATTAGAACCATTTTTTAAGTTTCTACTGAATTTATTATACAATATCAATTTTATAGATCAGAAAAAGCTAATATTTCTATATTGATAATGTTTATATTTTTATTTATTTATTTATTTAATTTATTTTTTAATTGGTGCATTGTAGTCATATATCAATCACATTGGAGTACAAGACTTGAGAGGATATACAAGCACACATCATCCAATTAGCCCTCATCCAGCCCCCATCCCATTTCCTCCCCCTCCCTCGATCCCATACTTGTTTGGTGATTAACTCTGATACATTTGTTTATGTACCTCCTGCGTTTTAAAGAGGCTCCATCCTCCCCTATTCCATACCCTCTGATTGGTCACCTTAGTTGCTTCACTATAGGGCCCTTTATATAGCTCGACTTCTTCCTGTTGCCCCTTTCCTCCTAGTTATTGCTGATTAGGGGAAGCATCTGATTTATATTTTCTGCGATATTTCTCTGTGCATGCCGCATTGCAAGTACAGATCCCACTCTTGACGGCCCCAGTAGTGGCCTGGCTACCCGGTGGACTGATCCAGACCTCGCTGGCTCAAGCAGCAGCCTTGCCTCATGGGAGGCCCCAATTCTGGTCTTGCTGGACCCGACACCAGCCTAACCCCTCAGCTGGCTGCGATCCCGGCCTCGGAGGCCCCAGTAGTGGCCTTGCCTCATGGCAGGCTCTGATGCCGGCCATTGGCCCCGGCATCAGCCTAAACCCTCAGCAGGCTCCGATCCCGGCCTCGGAGGTCCCAGAACCGGCCTTGCTGGCCCCAGCCCCGGTCTAACCCCTCAGCAGGCTCTGATCCGGCCTTGGAGGCCTCAGTAGCAGCCTTGCCTCATGGAAGGCTCTGATGCCGGCTGCTGGTCCTGGCACCGGCCTAACCGCTCGGCAGGCTCCGATCCCGGCCTCGGAGGCCTCAGCACCGGCCTTGCCTCATGGCAGGCTCCAATGCCGGCCATTGGCCCCGGCACCAGCCTAACCCCTCGGCAGGCTCTTATCCTGGCCTCGGAGGCCCCAGCACCGGCCTTGCCTCCTGGCAGGCTCCGATACTGGCCACTGGCCCCAGCTTCAGCCTAACCCTTTGGCAGGCTCTGATCCCAGTCTCAGAGGCCCCAGTAGCGGCCTTGCCTCACAGCAGGCTCCGATGCCGACCATTGGCCCCGGCACTGGCCTAACCCCTCGGCAGGCTCTTATCCCAGCCTTGGAGGCCTCAGCACCAGCCTTGCCTCACGGCAGGCTCCGATGCCGGCCATTGGCCCCGGCACCGGCCTAACCCCTCGAGGAATGCTATATTTGACTGTGCTGTGCATTGCCTGGTTCTGGCTGGCTCTGCTCACATAGGCATGGCATCCCCTGGAGTCCTGCAAGATGGCAACATCCTGCAAAATGCCTATATGGTAGGCAAGGCAGGCCCTAGCCTTATTTGCTGGTTAAGAAAGGTCAAATGCCTGGTTTGATGTCATGTGGCAAGGAAATGCTGCCACTGCAGCCAGGGCCCAGCTTCTGAATCTAAATCTGGTCCTAATTTTGCAGCATTTCCCTGCCTCCTGGCTGATCAGTGATTGAATAAATGAGGGAACAGGGTAAAGGCAAAGCTTCTGTTCAGGAGCCAAATGGGCACGCACTGTAGTGATTTGTTCTGAACATCCCTGACCCCATCAGCAAAACCAGCTGCGCTAATCTGTAGTCCATTTGCCTGGAGGGCTGAGCCCCAGCTGACATGGCCTTGGGTGTTTTCCTCCTTCCTCTTCTAACCTGCCTGTACCTCCATGTCTGTCCTATTTCCTCAGGGTCTTACTTTCAGCTATGACTAGGTCATAATGTTCCACAAGGTGTTCATTAATAATTATATTAAGATTATAATTTTAATGAGGGGGGTATAAAAGAACAGCTTTTAAAATACAAAAGAAGCTGGGTGTGGTGGCTCACACTTGTAATACCAGTACTTGAAAGGCTGAGACAGGTTTTCAGCCTGCCTCAGCTACGCAGGCCCTTTGCAATTTATTGAGACCCTGTTTCAAAATAAAGAATAAAAAATATGGCTGGAGGTGTAGCTCAGAGGTAGAATGCCCCTAGGTTTAATCCCCAGTGCTGCAAAATAAATAAATAAATAAATAAATAAATAAATAAATAAATAAATAAAATAAATAAATCCCCCCACAAATTCACCTATCAGGGTAGAATTCCTGGCTAGTTTGAACAGTCATGAATCTGTGGGTCTTTACACGAAAGATTAAGAAAAGATCTGAGAAATTATATAATATGGATGAGACATAGGAGGTCCCTAAAGTTGGGATTATGGGGGACTAAAATGTATAATTTTCCAGTTATAGCACATTTTCTATAGCCATTTTAATTTGGGTCTCCAGTAACATCCTTTTCCCCTTATCTGACTGAAAAAGGCCCTGCATTTGGACCATATATGCCCCATTAGTGTTTGGGGGAGCAGGACAGGGTCAAGGGCAGAGTGAATTTGAACAGCAGAATCTGGGGCCCTGGCATGACCCAGGATCCCTGCTTTTAAATGCCATTATGAAATGTAGTCCGTCCAGAGCTCAGCGCCTTTTCCCATCAGACTAATGCAGCCAGGGTAGAGGGGTGGGGTGGTGGCTGGTGCCTAGCAATCTCTGGGAGCCCCGGAGAGGGATTATGCTTGCTCAGTGGGCCTCATCACTGTAATAAAAATGGGAGTTATGCTTATCGACTCATCAGGACTGCCCATTTAGACGATTACCCCATTTCCAATCCCATTTCTAGAGAAAAGAGGATTGCTGGTCACTTCCTCCCATCCCCACCTCCACCAGGGGTAGGGCTTGTTTGTCTGTGACTTCATGAAGGGATGTGTTGGAGGTAGGCACAGCAGGCTGACAGCTTTGCCCTCTTTGTCTTCCAGATCTGGCAGGCCACAGCAGGATGGCTGTCCCCTGAGAGGTAGGAGAGGAGGAGAAACAGCCCAGCAGGGGCCTGGAGCAGCTGGCTGGCGTCACTAATTTCCTGCGGTAGACTTTGCCAGCCCCATCCACGTCACTCTTCTCTCTCCCCTCTGTGTTCTCTCAGGTGTTACTAAAATAAGCGAATGCAACCCTCGGGCTGTGCTAAGCTAAATGTAGTTATTTAACCTCATCTCCCTGGAACCCAGGTATAAAGCAGCATCACCTATTTGGTAAAAGATGGGGGCAGGTATCCCTGAGCAGCCACAGTACACATGGCAGACTTTCTCCTCTGGCACAGAAGAGCCCTTGGGAGGTCTCACTCAGAGACCTGACTGTCACTTAACACAGAGGTCTAATTAGCATCGTAAACTGCTTTATGACACCTGAGCAGATTGGAAGCAGGGGATTAAAGGTAAGGGAAGACTGCCACAAGCTGGAGCCAAGAGTCACAGGCCATGGGGACAGCTGTGGATGGAATCCTGCTCAAGGGGGCCATTGAATGAATGGCTCCCAAGGTCTTCTCCAATGTAGTGATTAGGGCTCTGAATGTCTCTGGTTTGGCTGTGATAGTGAGGAGCAGGGAAGAGGAGAGGGAGACTTCACTGGGGAGTGGGTGCCCAGCAGAGAGCATGGCCTTGTATTTGGGGCAGGCCCTAAGTTTTGGTGCTTGGAAGTACTTGTGTGCTTTGCTAGAGTCCTCCTGGTTCAGTATCTGTTCTCAGCCCTCCATCATTCTTTGCCAGCAAGAATGAATTCTTGTGGATGTTTTAGAAAGAGTTCCATGAGGTCTGGGAATACGATGGCTCAACGTGGACTTTTGAGATACCTGTGTTCAGAACCTGGCTCCCCTCTAAGCTGGCTGGATGACTGGTAAAATTACCAAGCCTCAGTTTCTTGTACATATCATCTGGAAGTTGAATATCATGCACCTTCCTGGCTGTGTCTTTCCTTATTGGTCTCCTTACTGTCCTCAGGGTGAGCTACTTTCCTGGTAGAGTTGTCAGGATATCCAGCAAAATTCAGATAACAATAAATAATTTTTTAGCAAAATTATGCTCCAAACGTTGAATGGCATATTCTTAACACTAAGATAAAAAGACCCAACAACATTGTTTACCTGAAATTCAGAGTTATGATGTTTGTCACAAATAATGATATAATATTGGTATATAATCATTACCTAGAGTTCATCCTTTATTCGATATACTTAACACTAAGAAAAAGACCCAACAACATTGTTTACCTGAAATTCAGATTTAACTGAGAATTCTGTACTTTTAAATAAACTTTTAACTTTTAAATTATAGAAAGATAATTAAGATAGTACAGAAAGGTACCATATGCCCTGCACCCAGTTTCCCTTGCTATTATCTTATATCAGTATATGTCACAAATAATGACATAATATTAGTATATAAGCATTACCTAGAGTCCATCCTTTATTAGATTTTCTTACTTTTTCTAATAACTTTTTATGTTCCAGGATCCCATCCAGGATAACACACCACATCTTACTTGTCACACCTCCTCAGATTCTTCTTGGCTGTGACAGATTTCCCTGGTTTTTGAAGACTTTGGAGTTTTGAGGAGTACTGGCCAGGTCTTTTGAAGTTTGTCCCTTAATTTGGGCTTGACTGATGCTTGTCTTATGATGGCTGAGAAAATGTGTCTGGGGAAGACCAGAGGCTAAGTGCCATTCTCATCTCCTCATGTTAAAGATTTGTGTTGTCCACCTGACTTACCACTTCTGGTGCTGGCCTTGGTCATGTGGCTGATATAGTCACCAGGTTTGGCATCCTGTATGTATACGTGCTAGATTTGGTAACTGTCCCAGGCATACCAGTCCTCATGACCAGATGCCTTCTTACTGCTTGTGGACTTTTTCTCCTCCAACCATAGTGAACTGCTGGTGACTCCCCCAGTGAACTACTGCTCCTGGTTTCTCTTCCTGCTGGGTCCTCTCTTTGCCTTGCTTATTTTACTCTCCCTCTACCTACATCTCCCTCTTGCCTGGTCAACATTTTTTTTTTTTTTTTTTTTTTTTTTTTTTTTTTTTTTGCTTTGTGGTACTGGGGATGGAACCCAGGTACATTCTATCTCCAAGCTACACCCCTAGCCCTATTTTTTATTTTGAAACAGGGTCTTACTGAGTTACAAAGGGCCTCACTAAGTAGCTGAGGCTGTCTGCGAACCGCAATCCTCCTGTCTCAGCCTTCCAAATGCTGGGATCACAAGTGTGTGCCACCACGCCTGGCTTACCTGGTCAGCTTTCTTGTCAGTTGTATTTCAGTGTTCATGCCTCACTCCTTCTGGGAAGATTTCTTGCAATCTCCCTGCAAGACCAGGTTAAGTGCTGTTTCTCTGCTTTGGTCCCATTCTGTGGTGATACTTGTCACCTTGTCGTTATGATCTGTTTACTCATTTGTCTCTCTAATCCCAGTACATCTCCAATGTCTTACATGGTGCCTATGGGAACTCAAGTAATTGCTGAATAAGTGAATGGTTACATTAGACAATCCAGGTAAAGCTATAAAGAGTAGATGTCTTGTAAACCTTGCAAACAGTAGCTGCTTAGTAAATGCCTTTTTTTTTTTTTTTTGGTGGTGGTACTGGGGTTCCTGGAAACCCTTCTACCTCTGGGCTACACTCCTGGACCTATTTTATATTTTTATTTGGAAACAGGGTCTCTTAAGCCAGTGCGGCTGGCTTCGAACCTGAGCGATCCTCCTGTCTCCACCTCCCAAGCATGGGGATTATAAACGTGCGCCACCACGCCTGGCTAGTAAATGCTTCTTAATTTAGAAAAATAATTCTTAGGTCTGAGCAACTTTACTTAATATAAAGTTTGTGTTTGCCTGATGCTCCTAATGCGTGTCCCTACCTGAGGATGAGATTCTAGAACAATGATTTCCTGGGGCCACTTGATGAGCAATGTTGGACTAAGTATGCTACTTTAGGTCAATTTGCAAATTAAAAAGGCATTCTCTCAGTGAGAAATCTTCAAATTATGATCCCCTTTTCCTAACCTTCCATAATAAGGCCCCTGACCCATTACTATTTGAAAGGATCCACCTTGCTCTCTTTATGGTCCCCACACAGTGCACATTGTAAACGCTGATATCTATTGTTGTTTGTCTTTGATGATTAGTATATGTGTATGTTTATGTATTGATCAATCTTTTCTTTTCACTCATCCATGATAGTTGTGACCCTACCCCTGAGTCTCAAGGGAGGGTACACCTCATACAGTGGTCCTAGAAATCAGTGAAGAACTTAGGACTAATTATGATGTCTCTCATTTATTATCTACTTTGTGCCAGGTAAGTAAAATACCATATTACAAGTCATAAGTATCATATTGCAAATGAGGAAGCTAAGCTATTAAAGAACTTTCCCAAGTTTCATTGCAGCGGAGCCTGGCTTGGTTCTAGGGCGGTGGACTTTTGAGCTGAGCTTGATCTGCTGGGTTTGCTGCCTCTACATGGTTAGAAAGCTCTGTACGCAAAAGCTTTCTCCCAGAGGCTTGTGCTCATCACAACAGTTCTTGAGTCTACTCCTCTCTCTGTATTCCAGGTCATCTCACTAGAGGAGGCTCTCAGCAATCTATGTCTATGCACCTGCAAGAGACTTCTTCCTGGCTTCTCCCTCCATACACACATACTCAAATCATTCCTGTGCTTCCATTGCCCTGTGCAAGATTAACAAGAACGCCTGCTTCCAGTCTTATACATCCTTTGCCTTGCTTCCAAGACCCCATACTTTGTTCCTCTCCCATATCTATCTTCATCTGAATTAGCACACCAGTCTTTTGCACCCCCCCCAATACAGACCACAGACATTCTGCTTAAGTGTGCCACACAGTGTAGTCTTTCGTATCAGGCTCTTTTTGTCCAGCACAATGCTTTAGAGATTTCTCCATTGTATCAATATTTTATTTTATTTTTTTGTTGCTGAGTAGTATTCCACTGTATAGATATATCACAACTTTGTACCTGTTAAGAGACTTTGGGAGGTATTTCCAACTTTTGTCTATTGTGAATAAAATGGCTAAGAGTGTTCATGGACAAGTTTTTATGTGAACTTGTTTTCATGTTTCTTGGGTGAAAAACTAGGAGTAAAATTTCTAGATCATTCAGTAAATGTATGTTTAGCTTTGTTTGAAACTACCACACTTTTCCAGAGTGAAACATTTTATACATCCCCACAGCCGATGACAATTCTAGTTGTTCCAAATCCTCATCAATACTTGGTACTGTCAGTCTTTTACATTTTATTGAGTATATAGGGATATCACATTACTGTTTTAATTTGAATTTCTCTAATGATTCAAGATGTTGAGGACTTTTAATAAGATGTGCTTCTTGTCTATTTTCTTTTCTGAAGTATATGTTGAAACACGCCGATTTATAATTTTTTTTATTTCTTTTCAATTATTGAAATCCTGTCAATTTACTTTTATGTAATTCCTGTCAGGTAGATGTGTTGCATTTTCTTCCAAACTTACCTTTAACTCTTAGTGATGTCTTTGAAGATGAGAAATTTTTACTTTGATGAATTCCAAATTATTAATTTTAATTATTTTTATGGTGAATATATTTTCTGTCCTATGAAATACCTATCTGAATCAAAGTTGTGCAGATTTTCTTCTAAGTTATTACCTAGAATTTTATAGTTTTGGTTTTTATATTTAGTTGGCATATAGTGTATCCTGTTGAATGTTCCATGTTCATTTGAAAAAAATGTATATTTTGTACCTAGTGAGTGAATGTCATTTAGGTTAGGTTGGCTGACAGTGATGTTCAAGTCATCTATATTTTCATTGATTTTCTGTCTACCTGTCCTATGAATTATTGAAGGGAATGTTGAAAACTCCAACTATAATTTAAATGTACCTATTACTCCTTTCATTCTTGTCAATTTTTGTTTCATGTATTTTAAAGCTCTGTTATTAGGAGGATACCCATTTAGTTTTAGCTTTTTGTCTTATTAAACTGACCTCTTTATTGTTATCAAATATGTCTCTACCGCTGGTGATATCCTTGCCTTAAAGTCTACCTTGTCTGAGTTGAGCACAGCTCCTTCAGGTATGGCGTTTATGGGCTGCACCATTTCCCACACTTTTAAACTATACATGTTTTATGTATAAAGTGCATTTCTTAAATAATACAGCTGCTCTTTTTGCCCAGTCTGACAATTTATGCATTATCATTTCTATGTTTTTTTCCATTTACATGTAATATACTTATTGATATGGGTTGCTTTAAGTCTATCATATTGATATCTGCCTTTCACTTTTTTTTGTGTGGTACTGGGGATGGAACCCAGGGGCCTTCTACCTCTGGGCTACACTCCCAGACCTATTTTATATTTTATTTGGAAACAGGGTCTCTTAAGACAGCTAGCTGAGTCTGGCTTTGAACTTGTGCGATCCTCCTGTCTCAGCCTCCCAAGCGCGGGGATTACAAGCGCACGCCACCACGCCCGGCTATGCCTTTCACTTTTATACGTTTTCCCTTTCCTTGCTTTTTCTTAAATTAATTGAACATTTTTTCATTCCAGTTATTATATCATTTTATATTTTATTTATTATATCATATTTTAAATGTTATTATTTCATTTCTTCTTTTTCTGTGTGTGCACTTGTAGTTGTTCTAGGGATTGCAGTATGTGTCTTTAACCACTAAAGTGTACCTTCAAAAATATATTACTTCACATATATTTTTCATTTTGTTTTTGGTGGTGCTGGGGATGGAACCCTTCTACCTCTGGGCTACACTCCCAGACTTATTTTTATTTTTCTTATTTGGAAACAGGATCTCTTAAGCCAGTGAGGCTGGCTTCAAACCTGAGCGATCCTCCTGTCTCCGCCTCCCAAGCGCGGGGATCACCAGTGTGAGCCACCACACCCGGCTAAAGGGATATTTTTAAATGTGAAAAAATATTTTACATCACTGACATATTTGTTACTTCCTGTGTTCTTCATTGTTTTGCAGAGACCTGAGTTTTTACTTGGAATCATTTTTTCTTCAGTTAGAAAATGTTAATTTAACATTTGTTAAAAGCAGTACTGGCCTGCTGGCAATTAATTTTCTCAGAATTTTGTTCTTTATTCTTTGGGGAGATTGTTTGGTTTTCTCTATGTTGTTATTTGCTACTGGGCATTTAAACTCAGGGGCATTCTAACTCCAAGCTACACCTCCAGGCCATTTTATTTTTTATTTTGAAACAGGGTCTCATTAGATTGCCGAAGTCTCACTAAGTTGCTTTGGCTGACCTTAGTCTTGCAAAGTTGCTGTGATCCTCCTGCCTCAGCCTCCCAAGTGCTGGGATTACAGGCGTGCCCCACCACATCCAACTTGATCTTTATTCTTGAAGGTTGTTTTCTCTGGCTATGGAAACTATATTGACACTTTTTCTTTCAGAATGAAAAAATATCATTCTATTGTTTTCTCACCTGTGTTATTTATTATAAGAACTCAGCAATAATTGTCATCTTTTCTTTACCTGCTGCTTGAAGACTTACCCTTTATTATCAATTTATAGCAATTCAGTTATGTTGGTGTTGTTTTTTTTTTAATTTATCCTGCTTGATATCTACTGAATTGGCGTCTATGAGTATGTAGTTTTCATTAAGTTTATAAAATTGTAAAGCATTATTTCTTTAAATATTTTTACTTCCCTTCACCTTCTATACTTCTAGGACTCCAATTACACATGTTAGACTGTTTGATATTCTTCCACAAATTATTTAGGCTTTCTTCATTTTATTCAACCTGTTTTTCCCCTCCATATGTCAGAATATTTTTAATTGTCTTGTTTTCAATTCACTGATATTTTTATACAGTGTCTAATATGATCTTCACCCCATTTTTAAAATGGAAAATATTATAAATTGAGTCCTAGAAGTTCTATTTGATATTTAAAAATAGTTTCCATTTCTTTTCTCATTTGGTTTATGTTTTCCTTTAACTCTTTGGAAATATTATTGCTATTTTCAATTTTTTGTCTGCTAATTCTACTATCTTTGTCATTTATGGTCTATTTTCCAAAATTGATTTTTCTCAGTTATGGCTCAGTTTTTCCTAGTTCTTTTCATGTCTAATAATCTTCAGTTCAAATAGGTGTAAAAGTACGAATATAACAAGGTTAGCCTGGGTATTAAGTATCGGGGGGCGGGGGGAAGGGAAATGAGGCGGGGGGAGAGGGCACCAAACAGAGATTAAATGTATAACATTTACTTTCAATAAAAATAAATAAATAAAATAAATGCAGAACATTGCTAAGTTGTTGACTTGATTTATTTGCTGTGCTCTTTTAGAGAGTGTTAAGTTCTATTCTGGCAGGCAGTTAAAATTTACTATTGGGGTGAATTTGTTCTAACCACTCCCCCCCCCACCATGCCATTCTTGAATAACATGGGCCTGTCTTCTGTATTTCTATCTTTTTAATAAACTCCTTTAAATTTTCAAAAAAATAAAATTTACTATTATAAGTGAATACTCATTTAGATTTGTTAGTGGTTTTAGTTTTGCACTACTCATAAGGCTTGCATTTTCTAGGGTCTCTGTTATATTCCCTAGGTATCCAATAAGTTTTACTCATTCTTTCTGGTTGGAACTTGAATGCCACCAGTCACAGGCAGGTTCTGGTATTTCTTCGTCTTACAGTTTAATTGGTAGTTGGTCCTTATCTGAGAGTTGTTTTCTGTGTGGTCTAATGGAGTCATAGACGACAAATATGCAGATTTATTATTTTGAAAAGACTCAAGTCACTCAGTGAAGCTGTCTCAAGCTCTTTCTCCTTGTAGTTGCTTCTTCTTGCAGCCACCTCAAGCTTTCTTAACTTTGTTTTCTATTTCTTCATCTCTGGAGACTCCTATCCTCTGCCTGGGTTCCTCATCTTTATTTTGGGATTTGGTGTAAGGTTTATAGGCATAATGCCTCAATTGTTTCCTTTCTCTTAGACATCAAAGAGACTGCAGTGCGTATTGTCCAGGGTCTAAAAATACTTACTTCATACATTTCCCCCGGTGTTATAAAAGTTTAAAATGATAGGGCTAGTTGATACCAGTAATTTCACCAGAGCCAAAAGCTAAATTCTAGGAACCACTTTCTAAATAATTTCTAGTAGTTTTCATAGAATTATTAAGTTTTGAGCACAAAATGGGATTAGAAAAATCCTCAGTGTGCCTACTCAGTGTGATGTCTGACTTCCTGAAGGATCAAAGTCCTGCCTTTGACACAGAATATCATAGCTATAATGTTCTGGAATTCATTGTTCCTTTTTTTCTGTGAGCTCCAAGTACATTGACTCAGTCACTGTGTCCAGGAGCCATCACAACAGGTCCACACAAGGCCAAGTTTGTGGGGGATTCCAGTCACAGCATTTAGACTATTTGTCATTTGGAGTGGGCAGTGCTTGTATGGGCTCTGAGTTTATCTACAGGCCACCAATGACTCAGCAGTCCAAGAGAAAGGTTGGCAAAGGAGCTTCATAGAGTTACCTGAGCCAATATACTAATAGTAAAAGACAATAGATTTCAAAAGATAAGGACAAAGGAGAGGGATCTGACTGCCAAACTCAAAAAGACTTCAGAAAGGAAAAGTCAAGGAAATAGAACAGGGCAGGACCATCATGATTTGCCTTATGTACAGGAAAATGAGGAAAACTTCTCAGGTTTAGAGGGTATAAGAGGGAGAAAAAAAGGGAAGATGAGCACATTAATTCATTTGTTAAATGTATATAGGTCTGTAGTTTACCAGACACTGGTGTGGGAAATTTCAGGTGCCCTCAGTTTACTGGTCACTGGAAATGTACAATTTCCAGTGTCTTTACTGAAAGATAATGTTGAAACATATATTTCTCTCTACTTAGGGTGGGAACCAAACAGGCCATACCTCCCTTTGTAGTTTCAGTGACTGCATCCTGTTTTCTTTCTCTGAATCTCAGTGAATTTCATTCTTCTACCTTCAACCTGATTTCAGTGCCCCGTAGCCTGAAGGATCTGAACACCTGGGATTTCCTGTCATTGCTCTAGAAACAGTAGAAGTATGTTGGGTTTGGGGTGGAGGGAAAAGAATTATAGGGGCTAGATTAGACTATTTTTACTCAACTGGTAGAGAAAATTCATATGTTAGATACTGGTTGTTTTCTTCTGGGAAGGACCTCTAGGGGCCAATAATATTTTATGAAATCACTGGCAGGCTTTTTCAGACCCAGCCAGAGCTGGGTGTGGTATTGTGGAAGTGCATGGACTTGAAAGCCACATAGATGCTCCTGTTTTTGAATCTTCACTTTGCTACTTATTTGCTGTCCTAATCTTGAGCAAGTTACTTATGTCCCCAAGACCAAGATTTCATTACTGTATTAGGTTCTTTAGAGGAACAGAAACAACAGGATATGTGTCTATATAATTGTAGAAGGGAATTTATTAAGTTGACTGGCATCATCAGGCACTAGACAGTCCCACAATGGCTCCACCATGGAGAGCTGGAGGAACCAGTTGCTTCTCAGTCCAAGAAGCTGGGGCCTTAAAACAAGGGAGACCAATGATGCAGCCCAGTCAGAGACTGAAGGCTTGGAAGCTTCCTGGAGAATCATTAGTGAGAGTCTATGTTAAAAATATTAAGAGGCTGGAATCTGGAGTCTACAGGTTATGGCAGCAGCAATAAATGCATCTGCTCAAGAATCGAGCTTGCATCTGCCTCAACTTCTGCTTTTTTTTTATTTTATTCCATCTGAGCCTCCAGTCTACTGGACAACACCACCCATGCTCAGGGTGGGTCTTCACTACCTCAGTTTGTTGTATGACATGCCAGTCTTCTCTGGAAACACTCTCATGGACATACCCAGAAAACTCTTACTCCTGGGTGTTTCCTTGGTCTTTCTCAATCTAGTCAAATTGGCAGTCCAGATTAACCATCACATGATGAGGATGCTTTACTTCCTAGAGTTGTTAGGGTCAAAAGAAGAGTGTGAAAAAGAACAGTTGCTAGAGGTAGAATAGATAGGGATCTATTGGCACCTTTGTTGATGGTGTAGTTACTCTAGCCCTAACTCACACAAGATAGAAGGTCTTGGTTGAGGGGGAACCAAGGATACCTGTGTACCCTCCACTTCCATAGTGACTCCAGGTGAGGCAGGGATGCACTAGGAAAAGTGCATTCACTAGTAAGTTGGATTAACCCACTAGCAGGCTTTTGAGGAAATTAAATACAAGGATGCTTTGGTAATACTCTTCTATGTCTTTAGAGTTCTGTCTTAAAAAAACAATATCTCAGCCAGATGTGGTGGTAGAGGCTTATAATCCCAGTATATGGAAGGCTGAGACAGGAGGATCACAAATTCATTGCCAGCCTCAGAAACTTAGCAAGACCCTGTTCCAAAATAAAAAGATAAAAAAGGGCTAGGGATGTAGCTTAGAGACAGAATGCCCCTGGATTTAATCCCCAGTACCAGAAGCAAAAGCAAAAACAAAACAAAACAAAATAAAACAAAAAAAACCATCTCTTCTATCTCCACTCTCTCATGGCAAACAGACAGGCAATTACCTCCATTCTAGTCAGCTTCCAGGAGATGGTTCCCCTTTGATACCCAGACTTGGAGGGTCAGATGACTGTGATCCAAGAAGATGTCTTGAGAGGAAATGGCCACCTGTCTTGCCTTGAGACCTTGGGGTTTAGATATTTGGGAGCCTTTTTGTACTGGGGATTGAACCCAGGGGTGTTCTACCTCTAAGCTACACCTCCAGACCTTTTTATTTTGAAACAGGGTCTTTCTAAGTTGCTTAGGCTTGCCTCAAACTAGTGACCCTCCTGCCTCAGCTTCCAAATACTGAAATTGCTGGTATATACCACTATGTTTGGCCTTCCTTCCTTCCTTCCTTCCTTCCTTCCTTCCTTCCTTCCTTCCTTCCTTCCTCCCTCCCTTCCTTCCTTCCTTCCTTCCTTTTGTACTGAAGGTTGAACCCAGGGGCATTTTTACCTCTAGGCTATACTCCCAGCTTAAATATTTAATTTTTTATTTTGAAACAGGGTCTCACTAAGTTACAGAGGACCTTGATAAGTTGCTGAGGGCCTCCCTAAGTTGAGGATGGCTGCAAACCTGCAATTCTCCTGCCTCAGCCTCCCAAGGACTGGGATTACAGGTGTGCACCACCACACCTGGCTCCCTTTAACCCTCCTGTGAACTTGCATTCTGTCTGTGGTGTGGTGGTCACGAGCCCAGCAGGCCCACCTGTGATCCGACTGCTGGTCAAGAGAATGGCTCACAGAACATCCAACCGATACTTAAGAGCACTAAATATTTACCTGCTACCTGCCATCCCTCAGTGGTTCGAACGGCTCCTCCCTGAGGACATTAATTGTCTGCACTTTCAGCCTGCCCCATGCATGGACTGGCCTGCTCCTGTCATCTGAGGATTCCCTTGGGCAACAAGACACAGATGTTTGAAGTAGAAAGTTGTCAACATGTATAAGGATTGCTAGAGATGTCCAGGTTGGGCCACAGCATTTGTTGTAACCCCAACTTGATAATCAAGGTAATATGTATGTGTATCTCTCCTTTCCTTAATCACCTGTTAAACATTTATTGAGCATCTGCTGTATGCAGGTGCTATGCTAAAAGCCCTGGAGATCTGGAAGTCAACAAGAGAACTTAGTCCTGCTTTTCAAGGTATAGATAGATAATCACACAGGCTGAAGGAACAAATGCCAGTGCATTTCTACCAAGGCCCCTAACACAGCCAAACAATCTTCTGTTCCCCCTCGGCTATTTCAAGCCTTGTCCACACTCTTCCAATCTCATTTTAGGGTGTAAAAAACATGGCGCAACAGCAGGGAATGGGCTTTATTTAGGAATAAAACCTGAAAGAAAGCAACTGATGGGGGGTAGAGCCCCTGAGAGTAAGAAGCCCGCCTCCTAACAGGCTAAGATCTTTTCATGGGGCAAGGGGAGAGCTATAAGGATAGTCATGTAAGCTGCTGATTGTGTGCTAGTGACCAGGTCATCTTGGGTCAGGGCAATAGTCAAGGGCGTTTCTCCTTCTTTGTTCCTTTGTTCTCAGTCCTCCTCCGACAAGGCCTCATGGCCAGACCTCACAGTGCCCACGCCCTGCCTCACCCACCAGCCCCAGTGAGCTCCACTTTCACCTGTCCACCTCGCAGTGCCACTCGTCTGTCTCCAGACTCCTCAGACATGGCAAGTTGCTCAGTCTTGCTCCCTTTCTTGCCTCTCAGGAAATGATGTCACCACCCACCTGTCTGCCTTGACAGTTTCGGCTTCGTGCCCTTCCATTCTTTTCCTGTGATGTCTCTATTCAGATCCCTACAAATGATGCATACATACTGAGCCGGGGTGTCTCTTATGCAGGCACTGCCCCGAGCACATTGTATGAAATATTTCATTTAATTCTCAGAACACCCAAACAAACAGATTTTCACTGTCTCCCTTTTACTGGTGAGGAAAATGAGTCCAAGAGAAGTAGGTAAGCCATGGACCGGCCAGTGCATGGCAGAGCCAGGATCAAGCTGAGCAGCTCACGTTCAGAGTTTGCTCTTACCACCACAGTGCCTCCCAGGCCAGAGGGTGAGACAGGCATGAAACCCAGCCTTCTATGGACAGTTATTTAATTACCAAGGTGATGAGTGCTATGAAGGAGAAGCTTTGTTTGTCTGAGAGCGGGGAGGCTCAGTCAGAAGGGATACTTCCTTGAAGACATGCCCTTTACACTGAGCCTTATTGGGGCTTTCCCTGTGGTGTCAGCAACAGGAGGCATGCTGGGGGGATGTCCACCACAGACCCAAAGGGAGGGATGGTGTCATTGCCACCCCTCCATACTACCTGTTTCCCTTAATGCACAGTATGATCTGGTCCCCTTTAACTTTACTCTTTCCCATAGCATTGGCTGACTAGAAGTTGTTCTGATCACTCCCCTATGCTCCACACCAAGGATTGCCAAAATTTTTCTGCACAGAGCCAGGTAGTAAATATTTTGGGCATTGCAGGCCAATCTCTGTCATAGCTCTTTAATTCTGCCACAGCAGCACAAAAGCAGCCACAGATGGTCTGCCAGTGAATGAGTTATTGGCTGAGTTCCAAAAAACTTTAGCGATGGACACTGGAATTCAAATGTCATATACTTATTATATATCATGAAGAATTCTTCTTTTGGTCTTGCTCAACCATTTAAAAATGTAAAGCCCATTTTTAGCTTGTGGGCTGGCCATATGAAAACAGGAGGCAGGCTGGATTGGGCCTGAGGCTGTAGTTTGCTGATGATGCCTAACACCCCTGTACGTATCTCCCTCCCCTTGCCTGCTCCACAAGGTTCTCCAAAATGTCTGTCTCCAGAAATCAAGCTCATCATCCAATGAAACCAATGCTTCTTCCCGATATTCTTTTTCTGTTAATGACCTGGGTGTCTGTCCACCAAGGGATGTTTGGACAGAAAGAAGTGAAAGGAAACCACTCTTCTATCCATGTTAGGCTATTGTTGCTTCTCAAATAGGTCCAGCACTGTCCCGCCTCTGCTCAGCTCCTGCCCACCTCTCTTTCCCCATCAACCTTCCCCAAGACTTGTGTCTACTTCCCATTGTTGTTTCTTTGCCTCCCACCTCTCTCTTCCTCCATCTGCCTTCCACCCCATCACTCCACTAAAACATTTCCCTCGAAGGTCACCAATGACTTCATTGTTGCTACGCCCAAAGGACATTCTTCAGTTTTCATCTTTCTGCAGTTGGCACGGCTGAGCTCTCTGTCCTTGAACTGCTCCCTCTGGTTTGGCTGCTTGTTCTCTGTCTCTTTGTGCATTCCCCACCTCTGCTTGACCCTGGCGGGCTGTCATTCCAAGGGGTTGAAATCGAAATCAGTTCATCTTCTCCCTCTAGCTACTCTCCTTGTGCGATTCAGTAGCTTTCTCCCAGCTGTGCCCGAGCTGTAGCCCACATAGCTAACTCTTCCTAACATCTCCTCTCAGATGTGAAAGGCCTCAAAGTTTGTATGTACCAAAACAAAATCATTCTCTTATCTCACTGTCCATTCAATTAATAAGCAATTGCTGAGCATCTTCTCTCTGTCCAATAGTGTGCTAGGAGCAGGGGACACAATTTTGAGTAAAAAGAAGAGTCTCAGCCCTCAGGAAGCTTATAGTCTACTGGGGGAGATACACATTAACTCAGTCTTCACATCTCTAATTCCCCACAATTTGTCTTTCTTTTTCACATGACCCTTTCCTGTTGTCTGCATTTAGGGAACTGGACAGCTATCCAGTCCTGAAAGCCAGAGGAATCTTTAATAGCTCTTCCTTACCAAAGCCCCACAATCTTCCTTCTAGTTGGGTCAACTTACCCCAAATATCTCTTTACCTCCTCTCTCTCCATCCCCACTGCTGCTTCCCTGTCCTGGCACCACCTGCCTCTTGATGGACCACCAGTTCATTTACTCTGACTCCCCTGAAGTCTCCACACTTTGGGTGGATCATCTTTCCAAATAAAACTTTCATCTTGCCATCCCCACCCCATGAGGACACCAATTAAAATGTCAAATTTATTAAATGTTTCCAGGACTTAACCTTATTATTATAAGGGTAAGAACAAGGATAGGGCCTCTTGTCAAGACCTTACCCAGTCCTGTTGGCCCCGGCAGGCTCCTCTCCTGCTCACCCTCCCCACTGGCATGCCCCAACCTTCTGGCCTGTTTGAGCTCCTTGCTGACATCCCATTTCTTCCTACCTCTTCCTGCTTGGGTGTCTCCAACTTACCCTGAGATCTAAGTTCCATATCACTTCTTCAGCAAGGCCTTCCTTTATTTCTCTGCAGGGTTAGATGTCTCTGTCAGAGTTTAGGACAGACCTGGGAGCACCACTCATGACATTAGCCACATGGCATTTATGTCTGAAGATTTGATACCTCTGTTGATATTTGCCTCCTTAGTAGTTCTTTAAGGGCAGCAACTCTTTTGCTTTTTACTCAAAATTCCATCATCAGCTGCTAACACAGTGCCTGACAGAAAGTAAGTGTGCAGCAACTATCTGTTCATTGGGTGGAGAGGTATCTATCTAGAGGAACTGAAGTTAGGATACTATAGTGATATATGCATTCCCATGTTTAGAGGAACACAATTCACAATAGCTAAATTATGGAACCATCCTAGGTATACAGATGAGGGAAATGTCATTTTTTTTTTTTTGCTAAAATCCCTTTCCTTATCCTTCTTTCTGTCCCTAGAAGGGCAGCTCAAATGCTACCTCTTGCAGGAAACTTTCCTGATACTCAGAGTGGAAATTCACTTCCCTCTTATGGCCTGTTCTCTGCATATGATTCTACCCTGGCTCCAGTTGTCACAACAGCTGCTGTCCATCATGGTCCTGATGTTTCCTGAGATCTCAGATCAGTCTTGCTCGTCTTTGTATTTTCCACTTGACTTGTTGTCTTGTACATGGAAGGAGCTCAGTAAAGCCTGTGTAATTGATTTCTTCATATGGTCTAGCTCACTGCCATCCTGACAAAGATCCACCCTCTAAACGTCACATTGCAAGGAGCTTTCCCAGCCACTTGTACTGCTCCTCTTTCCCTGGAAGTCACCCAGCCTACAAGAGGCTTCCCTCTCCCAGCCTCACTGTAAGACTTGATGCAAAACATCCTTGTCCTTGCTCACTATTCCTTTTCTAGTTTATTAGCCAATTTTTTTGCTGCCTAGGGATCCACTTTATTTGGCCTGTTGATTTGTTACATTTAATTTTTTTAAAGAATTCCCTTACCTGTGGTTTTTTTTTTTATCCACAGCTGTGTTTACAAGGCTTTAATTACTTCCTAATTGTGTCTATCCACCCACCCACCCCCCATTTTTTTTTCTTGCTAAAGTCTGATGGTTAAAACGGGAACAAAGTAACTTCGTCAGCTTCCTTTCCTCTCACTGCCAGGAAAAGGCTGGGGATGTGGCTCATGGTAGAGCAGTTGCCTAGCACCCGTGAGGCCCTGGGCTTGATATCATTTAGCACTGCCAGGGGATAAAATCAAGTTGTGGTAACTCATATGGTTTACTCATTACCAGAGTAATAATTTCACCTTAAAAATTATGACGTGGTTTTATTTTAGCATGGCTGCTGTCTTGTGATTCACTATTGCACACTCCAGTTTCATCTCTATCCCCTGCAGCTCATCCATCTATATATCCTGTGTGCACCAATCTCTGGTACATTGAGAGAGTCAGGTGTTCTGCTTAACCAATATTCTGGTGAGCTGAGTGCTAATAATTGTTATACATGGCTTCTGATTTTCATAAAATTAAAAGTCTAGCACAGTTTCAAGCTGGAAGTTGTGGCTTATGTCTATAATTCCATTGCCTGGAAGACTGAGATAGGAATATCGCAGGTTCAAGGCAATTTAGCAAGGCAGTCAGCAACTTAGTGAGATCCTGTTTCAAAAAAAAAAAAAAAAAAAGATAGGGCTGGGAGTGTAGTTTGGGAGTAGTACACCCCACACAGACACATATACAAAGTATAGAGGGACTCCAGATCAGCAAAGCAAGAAAGGAAGGGTAGAGGAGGAAGAAGGCTGAGGTTTATTAATGGAAAAGCTATATTTGAATATGTGTATATGTGTGAATATAACATTGTTAACCTGGACACTCAGTATTGGGAGGGAGGGAAAAGGGGAAGCGGGGGGAGGGGTGCACCAAGTACTGTGTGAATATTTGCCATTGTCAATATGATCTGCATTATGATATAAGACTATAGTGCACCAAAAAAAAGTATAGTACAATTTCAACTGGGCTTGGTGGCATACATCTGTAATCCCAGTACTCAGGAGGCTGAGACAGGAGGACTGCAGGTTCAATTTAGTGAGGCCCTCTGAAACTTAGCAAGACCCTGTTTCAAAATAAGTAAATAAATTAATAGGGCTGGGGGTGTAGCTCAGAAATGGAATGCCCCTGGGTTCAATCCCTTGTACCAAAAATATAATAATATAATTTTTTCCTTTCTTGTATTGCAAACATCATTGGTCAGAACACGTGTGATGCTCTCTATGTGCCAGGTACTATCTCAAGGACTTAACACAAATTTCCTACAAATCATGACACAGAGTAGTTAGTAACCTGCATAAGGCTGTGGGGCTAAGCTCTGTGACTCCAGGGCTTTTAATTATCATGATAGAATTTTTTTTTTAGTGTTGGGGATTGAACCAAGAGCCTCAGGTATGCTAAACACACACTCTACCCCTGAGCAAAACCCTATCCCAATATGCTGAAATTCTTGCTCTGCTTGTCTGCTCCTGGGGCTCTCTTAGCTCTTCCAGGAAGCCACAAGGACATAATCTATCACTGTGCCATGGTCTGGATGGTTCAGGGGCTTTGACTGGATTCTCCTGCCTTTCCTCCTGCCATGTGGTCCCTGTAGGGTATTTGGAACTCAAGCATTATAAATAGATTCTACGATTGTGGGCTTGGAAGGACTGTAGGAGTTGAGAGGTTGGTGAATAAAGAGTTGATTTTAAATCTTAGGTGAAATCCCTTGACAAAAATCTAAGAAACTCAGGCTGCACCTGATAGAGAAAACTTGGATCAATCAGTCCATCAACAAATCTTTATTAAATGCCACTAAATGGAAGGCACATGCTCTGTGCTGTGGGCAGTTATCTGAGTAGCTCCAGTTTGTACAGTAGACTGGTGATTTGCAGCTTCTGATGAAAAAGACTATTTATGGCATGCCAGAGCTTATGGGGCTTATAGCTGTTAAGTCTGTTTAAGCCTGAAACTGAGATTGAGGCTTTTTCTTGAGGGAACAAGAAAACAAAACCAAGTGCCCATCCCTTGGTTTGGAAGCATGTAAGTTGAGCCCTTGTGTTATGAAACAGTGGGAACTAAACTGAAATTGGCTTCCCTGTGAAAAACAAGAAGCAAGAGGCCACTTGAGCTCACTTCTTCTGCAGGGAGGGTGAGGATGAGATTAAAAAAAAAAAAAAAAAGAAAGAAGGAAAAAAAGAGCCCAACATTTTCACGGTATGTCTCAAGTACATGTATTTCTCTTTTAAATGACTCTGAACTTATCTTGCCATTTGGAAATGTTAACTTTGGAAAGGGCAATTAACACAGGGACATGTGGATTGGTTGAGAATGTGAGGACTGTGGGGTGGAAAAGAGAGAGGTAATGGGTTGTCAAAATGCTCATGGCTGCCTGGTAGTGAACATGGAGACCAAGTTTCAAAGATCTGTAGGTGGGAGTGAGCATGTGAGGGCTGCGTATGGAGTGAGAACCCAGGCACCGCAGAGGGACATTCCACTTGAGCGCTGTCTCAGAGTGCAGAGCTGCTGGCCTGGGTAGCAGCAGAATGTCACCACGGGGGGAGGACCCAGTGGGGCCAGGACTTTTTCCCCGTGATCCCATGCTATAGATGGAAAGTCTGTGACCTTCCAAAATTTATATGTTAAGTCCTGGCGATGGTATTTGGAGGTGGGGCTTTTGGGAGGTGATCAGGTCATGAAGGCAGAGCCCTGGTGGTTGGGATTAGTGCCTTTATAAAAGAAATCAGAGAGATCCCTGGCTCCTTTTGACACATGGGGGTTCAGTGAGAAGACACTGTCTATCATCCAGAAAGTGGACCCTCACGAGACACACAATCTGCTATCACCTTGACTTGGGCTTCCTGCCTCTAGAACTGTGAGCAATAAATTTTAATTATTTATAAACTGCTCAATCCCTATTTGTTAAAACAGCTTTAATGGACTAAGACACCTTACGTCTCCAAAGAGCAATCTGTGGATAAACTATGAAGCGCCTTCAATTGCTTTGTGTGTAGTTTAGCTGGGCTCTGGCTAGTCACAGTCTTGTGGTGTAGCAGAGTGTTGGAGCTCAGCCTATGAGTTCGGAATCTAGACTGCAGAGGTCCTCATTCCTACCAGCTGTGTGACCTGGGGCAAGTGATTCAGTCTCCTCTGCTTCAGTTTCTCCCCCTGTAGAATGGGGGTATCAGTGATACTTACCTCAGAAGGATTTCAGGATTAAATGAGATAAAATATGAAAGCTGTTAAGAACAATGCCTGCCATACATCAAATACTCAAAGAAGTGAGCTGTTGTTATTGCTATTTTTATTTGGAAGTATTTCACTTTATAGCAGCTAGAGGCAAATTTAGGGGGTGAGAATCAGGCAGGATTCAGGACTTTTAGGTACCTGAGAGAAGTAATTAGACACTAGGTAGGACTGGCCCAAATAGTACAAAGGCCCACTGTGGTCTTGGATGGATTATTATTATTATATTCATTCTCACTTATTTTTTGGGGAGCATCACCATTATCTTTGATCATGAAAGACAACTATATATAACACCGTATTTATATGTAGAGAAATAAAGAAGAAAAACAAAGAGATTTCAACTTCCAGCAGAGCAGTCTAAATGTAGGTAATTTCAACAACTCATTTCAAACTGCTTTTATCTTCACAAAAACAAAGATGGGGGAAAAATGAAATACCACAGGTAGCGTTGCTGGAGATTGATTACAACCAACAAGAGGAGAGGTTGGATTCTGAAAAACTTTTTTTTAGAATACTCAAGCTCATGTGTCTTAGTGCATGCATTAAGGCTTGGACAGGCTGTAAAATGTACTGTAAATATCTATTTTAGTGTTCATTTTATCATGTCTGCCTGAGACATGCTGGGTTTGGGAGAACTTAGGGTTTCCCAGGGTCCTTCAGTGCTCCAGGGAGGTCAGAAAAGCAATGTGGGATTCATTATTATGTGGAGAATGAGATATGCTTCTTGGTGGTGTGTGTGTGTTTGTGTGTGTGTATGGTTGAACTGAGGGGTATTCTACCTCTGAATCACATCATCCTCAGTCTTATTTTTAAATTTTGAAACAGGATTTTGCTTAGTTGCTGAGGGCCTCTTTAAGTTGCTGACACTGTCCTCGAACCTGTGATCCTCCTGCGAATCCTCTCAAGTACTGAGAGGGTGTATTTCTTTGAGGACAGGATTCCTTTAGCTTTGCTGGCAAAGTTGGACTGATACTAGGTGGGACAAGATGAGTCCATGTGTTAAACAGAAGGAGGGACTGACCTCAGATGATGGGATGGCTACGGAGAAGCTCTAAGACTCTAGGCTCTTTTCCCAGTCTTTGGAGTCCAGGCATGGTTGACTGAATCCTTGCAGAAATGGCTTGAGGAGACAGCCTGCTAGGAGAAGCCAGGCAGCTGTGCTGCAGTCAAGGGAAAAGCTGTGCCCTTTATGGGGGAAGTGGGTCAGGGAGGAAGCTGCCAGATTCTGGCCAAGCTACTACAGAGAGCCTGACAGAAGCCATAAACCTACTAGAAGAGACTCTGCAGCACCCAGAGTACCCAGATCCCCATGTCTGGCCATAGGGTATAGCCTCTGACTGTAGTGAGCCACCTCAGTTGCTGTGATCTGTTTGTTGGAGAAGTTTTATTTTGTTTTCTATGGTCAAAGCATCTGGAAATAAGAAAGCTCTGGGATGTTCCATTTATGGCCATGGCCCACACTGTGAAGGTGCTCTAGAATTATCCAGTTCACAACCTACATATCCTTACATGGCAGCCCTAGTCCTATGGGGGATTCTATATTTTGGATAGAGATTTAATAAATTAAACCTAAATATAGAAGAGAGAAATGTAATACTCATTATTTTCTCTACCTCTTCTTTCTTCTATTTACATGAATAAGTGATAACCAACTATGTAGTTTGTGTTTTGATAAAATTTCTTGAGTAGAGAAGTTTTATAATCATTTATTTAGCCTACAATTGGTGTCTCAAGTAAGATAACTTTAGCCCTGAGGAAAATTTTATCTCTGGCTACTGCTCGGTCCACGATGTTTGCTGACTTCCCGTGGGTTATCAGGGCTCTAGGATTCTCTCCATTTGGCCTTCTCTGTTGTCAAGCAAAGCAGTCTCAGAAGTAACCTGATGCAGCAGCTGTGGTCAAATCATCCACCGTGGCCATTCTCTGCAGCAGCATGATCAGTTCTATGGAATTTTGCTCCAGTGATGTAGTAGTAGGTCTGTGGCTCAGATTAGATTTGGCCAGCCCTGGACCATTCATTAGTAGAGTAGGAAGATAATTTTTTTAAGCTTAGATCACAGAATATCAGGCTATTATTTAAAAAGAATGCCTTCCAGACAAAACTAATTTCTAAATTTTTTCATCAGATCCCAGAAAATAGCCCCTACTACTATAATATCTATTAACCCATCTAATTAGAGACCTGGCAAATTGGAAAGATTCTGTCTTCTCTTGTAAGAGGGTCTGTGTGGCTCAGCCTCTCTCACTTTGCTTCACTTAAGCGGTCCACCTTTCATTTCTTAAACCCCAGCACTAGGTGAACACTGAGGAGGACTGCAGGAGTGAATTCAGAGGCCAGCAATTCAAAGTCACTCAGCAGGCCGGGCGTGGTGGCACACGCTTGTAATCCCCGCGCTTGGGAGGCAGAGACAGGAGGATCGCGCAGGTTCGAAGCCAGCCGCGCGCTGGCTTAGGAGACCCTGTTTCCAAATAAAAATGTAAAAATAGGTCTGGGAGTGTAGCCCGGAGGTAGAAGGGCTTCCAGGAACCCCAGTACCACAAAAAAAAAAAAAAAAAAAAAGTCACTCAGCAATCTAGTGGTGAGAGCTGCCTGCCCTGGGGCTTTGGAAGAAATCCTCCATCCTCTCTTATCTCCATCCTGTGAAGTGTACTCAGCTCTAGTCCATCCAGGGATCCACATTTTCACATCTTTCAATAACAGTCCAGCTACTGTGGGCTTACTGCACAGGGCCAAGACATTTGTATTTTGTCTTTGCTTTCTTTTCTGAAATTAAAAAAAGCAAAAGGAAAAAAGAAGAGAATCTTTAAGAGATGGCAGTACAGTAGAAGCAGCAGCAGCTTTGATGCCCTTGGAAGAAAAGTGCCATAGAAACACAAGTTTTTTTCCCTCACTTTCAGAAAGTATTTACATTTTTCCAAGACACGCATTATTTCTGATGTTTGCATTAATTTTTTAAATTAAAGGACGCCTGTCAAGTTTATTTTCTGTCCTCAATCTAATTTGATCTCTTCATCACAAAACCATTTCTGTGCTATAGACATCAGTGTACCAGGCCACACTGTGGGAGTTTGTGTTTGATTGCAGACAACTTAGGCACTGATCAGAAGACACACAAATGTCCCAGAAGGATACATTGTTAACTGAATAACAACCACAGAACCATGCATTCAAAGAAGGGAGGAAATATTTCTGTCACGTTGAAGAACAGGGCAATAGCTTTTGGGAGCAGTCACAAGGAGAAAATTAAACGAATGTCAGTTGTGTATATGAGATTGAAGTGAACAGAGGGTTCATACCTCTGTTCCTTCAGCTCAGACAGTCAGCTAGGGGAGGTGGACATTCCCAATTTCACTTGGAGGTTGCCATTTTGGACACTAGGTTTCTTGCCTTCCTTTATCATGTTTTAGTTCAGTCCCTATAGTTTTAGGTTAATCATCTGGGGGGATGGGAGTTGACATTCAAGTTCCCCAGCTGGCAGCTGTTCAATATAGCCATCTCCTTGTCAAGTCATATTACATCAACACCTGTTAGATATCATAGTCCTAACAAGTTAGATAACATAGCTAGTAAAAGGCTAATAGTATCTTTTTATTATTTTTTGAACTGAAGTAAAAACTAGGAGGTGAAAGATGTGGATAAACATGGCAGGTTGCATATGCCTTATAATTTCTGCTCCTTCTCAATACCACTAAAATAGCAAAGAAAAGGTATAAACTAATAAGGACAAAAATGGAGAGAAAATGACATTAGACAAGAAAGATAAAAGATCCTTGGAACACAAAAATTGGAGGGTTGAATCCTGTCTTGACGAGAACAAAAGCAAAGAAGAAGCAAGCCAGCTTGCATCCAAGAGCCATGGGAAAGCTCAGGAATTGGAGGCACCTGTCAACTCTCAAAACTGGGAGAGGGTGGCATGGGACACAGGTGGATGGGCTGAAGATCTCTCTCAGATCTTTTTTCTCAGTCCACACAGCCAACAGCTGTTCTCCTCCCGCTCCAGCAGGAAATAGGGATTTAATCCCTGGACAGTTGAACTGGAGAAAATTCAGATAGAGGGAATAGCCAGTCAAAGGAGAAGAGTGCTGAGCTAGATGGAAGGTAAGGGTTAAGATCTACATGTCTCCTCCTGCGGGGGTCCTGGGATGCTGGTTCCTATATCCTTACTCCCCCCAACTAGGAGATTAGTGATTCCTTCCTGGAGATAGACTTCTCTATGAGGAAAGACCCATAGATTCTAACACAAATGGTTGTTTGATAACCCACAGTGAAGCCACCAGCCAACAAGACCTGCACTCCCAGGACTCCCAATCAGAGTAGAGTGTCTTTTCCATATGCAGACAGCCGAAGATGACCAGAAATAAATTACATCCTAGACTCAATACTGAAGAGATAAGAAGACAGAGCAGTAGTGGGATAAGACCAGGATGTTGACCAAGGAAACATGGAAAAATAAAATCATCATAGGACGAGGTTAGAAGGTCAAAGCGAGGAAATTATATAAAAAAAATAGACACAAAAAGACAAAAATACACAAAATGGAGAAAAGTAGAGGATCAAGCCAGGAGTTCCAGCATGTGGCATTCAACTAAAACAAAAAACTTAATCTTTTTTGTGCCCCATAGACCCCCATGGCAATCTGGTAAAGCCTTCAGTCCCCATTCTGAAAATAATGTTTTTTTTTTTTCCAAAGGTAAAAATTCTTAGTTAAATATACTTCATTTTTAGAGAAGTTTTAGGATTTTAGAAAATTTAGGGAAAGGAAGATGGAAGGATGGAAACCAAATAATGCTTTAAAGTACATAAAATGAATAATAGTACAAAGAAAGCCAATTTCACTGAAATACAGTTGTCAAAATATTAGAGAACAAAGTAGTGACATAGAAATGCACGTGCTTTTTATTTTTTGTACTGGGGATTAAACGCAGCTATATTCTACCTCCAAGCTACACTCTAGACCTTTTAATTTTTTATTTTGAAACAGGGTCTCACTAACTGCTGAAGCTGATCTTGAACCTAAGATTATCCTGTCTCAGCCTCTCAAGTACTGGGATTACAGGTGTGTGTTACTGCACCCAGCTAATTTTTTTCCAATTGAAGTCTTTATTAGCTGGCCAGTGGTGGTACCCTCAGTTTAGAAATCTGACTGGAGAGGCACCCAGCTAATGTTTTTAATGAACACATTAAATAACAACATTTAGAGGCAATTCCACTTCATTTTGAAGTAGTAATGAGCATTAAATGATATTTTAAGATATTTGCATGTGTTATGTAAGAAGAATGTTTCTGGGATTTCTATAAGTGACTATAATTTTAATCATACAATTGAATTATATGCTTTTGGAAGCTATATGCATATCATTTTTTTTTTTTTTTGCAGTACTGGGGATGGAAGCCAGGGGCATTGTACCTTTGAGCTACACACTCAGCCCTATTTTTCTTTTAGTCTTTATTTTTTGAAACAGGGTCTCACTAAGTTGTGAAGGGCTTCACTAAATAGCTGAGGCTGTTTGTGAACCACAATCCTCTGGTCTCTGCCTCCCGAATACTGGGATTACAAGCATATGTCACCACGCCCAGCATGCATATCAGTTTTATAATAGGTGATAATTACTTTAGAAATAAATAGAAAGCATTATTTTTTTGTGGCACTGGTGATTGAACCCAGAGGCATTCTACCTCTAAGGTATAACCCTAGACCTATTTTATCTTTTATTTTGAAATAAGGTCTTCCTAGGTTGCTAAGTCTCGATATGTTGCTGAGACTGGCTTTGAACCTACTGTCCTCTTGTTTCAGCGTCCCAAGTACTGGGATTACAGGTATGTACTACCATGCCCACTTAATAATCTTACTTTTATTCAGGCAGAAGAGGCTAAGGAAAACTACGGTATCTCTATTGAGGATGACATAAAATGCTTCAAGTAGGAAAACAGGTAAACAACTTCAAAACAGCAAGCTGAGTTTGCATGGCACTTTACAGTTTGCATCATGTCCTTTTACTTAGCTTAGACTTTTAATGTGATTTTCACAACCTTTAAGAGAAGGCAGTACAGATAACAACAAATTCAGTTCATAAATCAGAAACTGAGCCATGACTCAGTTAGGTCCTCAGATTCCTCATCAAGTGGGGTTTGACAGACCAGGAACAATGGAGCTTCCCATGCACCTCAGCAATGCTCAGAGTCCTGTTGACCCAAGGACAATTGTCACAAGAAGAGGAATTGCTATGGAGGTTCAACTCTCAGGCCACAGGTAGAGAATTACTGGGCTGAGGTCATTTAGACAGGGCTTCTCAAGGAGACAAAAGCTCAAATACCCTTGGTCTTAATGTTATCATACCTGCCAGAAGTTACTCCTAAGAGCCTTTTCCCAGGGCTCTTGACTTTACTAGTGCAGCAACCTGCTAAAGGTCTTGTTTTCGGCCTCCATGTTGACCTGGCAGAGCTGTCATTCATGGTCCCTGATCTTCTTCACATAGTTGGACCAAGAATGCTATTACCTCCCAGGGCATAGCAACTGATCCAGGGAGTGAATGCAGAGAATCCAGGCTTAATTGAATGCCTCCCATGGAATCTTCTGATTGGAGGTGGGAAACAAGCTTTTCTTAGTTGTAAAACATTCAAGGTTTGTCTGGAGTTGCTAGGAGCTAGAATTTCTCTGATGCAAAAGAGAATGCTATTAAAATAGAGACAGTGAAAATTACATGGAGAGAGAGAGAAAGAAAGAAGGATGCAGAAAGGAGAGAGAGCAAGCGAGAGAGGGAGAGAGGAGATGAGGATATGTAGGATTTATATATGGAGAGGAGGGCAGAGAGAGGAGAGTACAGGGAGGAACTTTCTGGGTCCTTAGTAGGTTTCACTTCCTATCCTGGGGTTTTGGCTTCTGGAATTCTTCCTTTAATTCTTTGAGCCACTTTAGCATCCTTTTTACCTAGGAAAACCAACAATTCTCTTCTTGTCTAAGCCAATTTGAGTGAATAGATGTCACCTGCAACCCAAAGGGTCGTGTGCCACCATGCCTGGCTTTTTATTCTTTATTTTGAAACAGGGTTTCACTAAGTTGCAGAGGGCCTCACTAAGTAGCTAAAGCTGGCCGCGGTGGGGGGGGGGATCTATAATCTTCCTGTCTCAGCCTCCCAAGTACTGGGATTACAAGCGTGCACCACCACGCTCAGCACCAAATCAGTTTTAAAATAATCTATAATCATTAAACCCTTTTCCTTCATAATAAAACCTGTGTAAATACAAACTTGTCGAATATCCTCTGTCCTGTCTGGATTCCCTTGTCCTGGTGATTGGTTACCACATGTCCTTGCCCCAAAAGACTAGGTGTTAACAGTAAAAGGAGGGCCCCTAAAAGCCAACAGAATGCCCACCTCCTTTAGAAAGCCTTATGACCATGGCAGCCTTCGTCTCCTTAATTAATTAACTAATTAATTTATTTATTTATTGCAGTGGTACCGGGGATGGAACCCAGGGGCATTCTACCTCCGAGCTACACCCCTAGCCTGATTTTTCATTCTTTATTTTGAAACAGGGTTTCACTGAGTTGCAAAGGATCTCACTAAGTAGCTGAGGCTATCTAGGAACCTGGATCTTCCTGACTCAGCCTCCCAAATGCTGGGATTACAAGCATGTACCACTCCTCCAAGGTCTCACCTCCTTTTTTTCAAATCTGCTTGGTCATAAGTTTATTGACTTTGTCTGAAAAATCTTCATAGGAAATTGTTTGTATTAGCTCTCAGCAGCCCACTTCTGAGCTCTGAGGAAGCTTGCCTTCTTTTGAGCTACCTGATCTTTCTTCTGGGCAAGAGACATTTTGGGATGTTTCCACCTCTTCTTTTTAACTTCTCTCTTGGGCTTCTTCTCATAGACTGGGCTCTCTTGTATAGCAGAATGAGCTTTCTTACACATTTCCTCCATCATGTCTGGAATAATATTCTTTATATACTGAGAGAACTGTTTCTTGTAAGCATCTTCAGCACATATAGTTTGCAAATTTCTGACCCATGATGTGCTTCCGACGTACTTTAGCATTTAACTCCTTGATTTCAGAATCATAACCTTGGAATTGTTTGCTACTGTGAGAGACAGACAAGCCTCTATCCACAGCTCCTTTCAGATACCCAAAAACTTTACCGCCAGGTGTCGTCTTGGCAAGGCCTGCATCCAAATACAGATGAAGGCACGCAGTTGACCATCAGTGCTTTCCCCATTGTACTTATCTCCAATTACCTCCCCTTGGCCTTCATAGATCTTGTCCATGCCAAACCCATTGAGAAGCCAGTACAGTATGCTGCAGTATCATTTGTTAGACTGTATTTCACACTGTATTCTGGTAGTTCATTTTTATATGCTGCACAGACTATCATATCCCCTTCTATTGGGCATGGACAGTCTGACAAATGCTATCTTGGTGAGTTACATGAACTATCATCCTGTATTTGGGTGTGTTGTACTTGTTTTTATACTGGCTCACCCAAAGTTTCTGAGCATAGTAATCAGTTTTTCTGTCTCATCTTCTATATTTCACTTGGTATCTCTTAAAGTAGGCCTTGTTCTTGACAACTTTAACAAACCCTATCCTATAGAACAGAGACTCACATATGAGGCTCAACACAGACCTACGGGCCTATGGGGGGGGGCTCAGCTCTTTTTGTGTGTGTGTAGTACTGGGGATGAAACCCAGGGACATTCTACCTCTAAGCTGGGCTCCCACCCCTATTTTTTATTTATTTCACAATAGGGTCTCACTAAGTTGCAGAGGGCTTCACTAAGTTGCCGAGGCTGGCTGTGAACCTGTGATCCTCCTGTCTCAGCCTCCCAAGTGCTGAGATTACAGGCTGAGCTACCATGCCAGGCTCCCTAACCTCTTTCTGAGAGTCAAATACAGTGATGCTGATGCTAAGTAAAATCAACTGAAAACCTGTTATGTTCTGAGCACTATATTATTATTCCGTTAGTATCCTCATAAAGTTCCCATGATGGGGGAGTGATAATGATTGTGATGATAAAGTCAGAGACAAATTTATCATGAAACAAGAAAGCTGAAGTTTTAAGTTTCAGGATCCCCCCACTCTCTTGGTTTCCACTCAAGGACCTGGAAGAGGCCCTGACAATGTGTTTGCATGGTCACGTGTTTTATAGACTTTGTGAAAGGAAACCCCTTCACTGTGGTTAGAGGCTGTTGTCTCTTTTCACCCCAATTTCTCTTTTTTCATCATCTCTCTGTATAAAATAGCTTTGTAGTAGCTATGGGCATCTTTGGGGCACACCAAAGGGGATGCATTTGTTTGGGTTTAGCAGGTATACTTATATGGTATTTAGTCATTTGATAGTGTAGTTAAATTGTGACATCTGGAGACACTCCTACTATCTTCTGGACCAAGTCATCTAACTTAGAGAAATAAGGACCCCAATGACAAGCGATTAGTGTGCTCTGTTCTTTCAAAGTGAATCTAAGATTCAATCTAAGAGAATTAACTCTAAGAGAAAACCTGCAAGTCCCTGAAATCTTAGCTTATATGCAGATGAGACTCCTTAGAGATTCTTCCATATCTGACCACAGTCCTAAAAATGGACACCTCACTATAAATATGTGGTAAAGCTGAAGGAAAATCTCCAAGCAAAATTGGTAAATGATGCTAGAGAAAAGGCTGAATTATTTATTCTCTTGGTAGAAAATATCACAAAGTTACTGTTCCATGAAGGGATGATTAAAAGTATGAAAAATATAGGAAAAAATAGCATGCCAGGCAGGTCATTAACAAAAGTGCCATATTCTAAAGTTTTTGGCGTTTGTCAGCTTTTAAAAATGTAATGTGTTATGATCTCCTTTGTCATTCTAAATTTCATGTCCAAGTTTGTATTCATAATTTGGCATTCTTTTTCTTAAAGTAGGACCCTAGAATTTTATACATATCAGGCCTCACACAGCCTGGACCTAGTCTTGGAGGAAACTCAGGGAAGTCAGAGGATATGGAATTTTTCTCTCTTGTCTAAAGCATCTGGTAGATCAGCAGCATCTGGTAACATCAACAGGTACTCTTTGTCCCTTAAATGTGCTTTACCCCATATCAATTGTGAGAAAGTAGGTACTGAGACGTTCTGATCATTAAATATCAGCTGCTATTAATAGAAAAGCTATTTTAAGTGTCAGTAGTTCTGGAAAACATTTTTTAGAGGGGATAGGAGGAACTATATGCTGTCTGATTATGTTTCTTGCTTTCTGGGATCAAGGTTAGGTGCTGGCCAAAACTGTCCTAGGCTCCAGAAGCAGCAGAATAAACCCTTTTCCCTAGAAGCTTCAGGGTTTCAGTGGGCAAAAAAACACCCACCTTCGTGGGTCATTAATTGGTAAAACACTTCAGATCCTTTGGGAAGACAGAGCATTCCCATGTTCTCATGGGCTTGTCTACTAACATAAATAAGGTTGGCCTTACAAATACAGAGCCTCTTTCATAAAGAACATAAATTTAAAGAGAAACAAGTAGAAAATTTATTCAAAAATTCTCTATAGCCAGTTACTAAGGGAATCCTTATATTAAAGCTTTCTTTATTTTTAAGTAAACTGTCTTAAAATATGAATGCCTCTAAGAGGAGTTTAGTCTGGCTATCCGATGTAATGATTCTCTTCAAGTTTTGCCAAGGCGTCCCCTAGCTAACTGGTCTCCCCACCCCAGTTCAGAGAAAAGATGAAGTTGACAGAAATGTTAGCATTTCCCTCATAGATTTCTCTTACAAGTAGAGCAGCAGCAGATGGTCAAACATTAAAGGAGAAAATAGGAACTTGGAATTTTTACCTTTTTTTCCCACCATTTCTTTATGATAATCGAATTTCACTTCTCCAGCAAACATGGAAAGGATAAGGTTTCTCACCAGGTGTATTTCTCCTCAAGCTTCCAGTTTCATGTTACCTGTAAGTAAATGGTCCTTTTTATATCTTTGTGTTTGGGGACATAAATGATTATATAGAGCCAGGCTGAATCATTTGGAATTATAAGCACACACTAAACAAATGTCCAGAAATCCCGGAATGGGCAAATTTTAGGCCCCCACAACTGATACTTGACTAAACTTACATAGGTGAAGGGCATATAATGTAGGAATATCATGTGTATAAAGAAATCCTTTTCTTCTCTACAAATGATATCATGAAGTGCTTAAGAATGTGCACATTTAACTTGCTAGTGTTTGTTCTAAGAAAATGATCACCTGTGCCTCAGTGTTTTCATCCCTGAAATGGGTTTAGTAATACCCTACTAGCCGGGCGTGGTGGTGCACGCTTGTAATCCCTGTGCTTGGGAGGCAGAGACAGGAGGATCAGGCAGGTTCGAAGCCAGCCTTGCTGGATTAAGATACCCTGTTTCCAAATAAAAAATTAAAAAAAAAATAGGTCTGGGAATATAGCCCAGAGGTAGAAGGGTTTCCAGGAATCCCAGTATCATCAAAAAAAAAAAAAAATACCCTACTAGCCAACTTCTGGTTTCCTCTCAGGGTTATCCCTGCACTTCTATGCTCTTCTCTTTATGATGAAAGAACTTATTTCCAAGGATGATTTGTCCCCTGGTCTCCATACAGTTCAGCCAATGGCAGGTCTTGAGAGAAGATATGAGGGCATTAGGAAGAAAGAAGGCAGGGCAGTCTTCCCTCCTTCCATTTTGTTTCCTTTTGGGTGCTGGTAGTCATCTTTCCGTAGCTCCAGTGCCCATCAGATAGCCCCTCCCTCTGTGGTCTCAGCTCCTACATGCAGTCTTTACGAGAATTCTAACTCCTACCACTTGGCCCAGCTTTTGGGCACTGGATAAATAATCTCTTTCTAGTGCCTCTCCAGCCCCAGGTTGATGGCAGTTTCTTATTTTTGCTACACTCTGGACTGCCACACATTTGGCCTCTCAGCTCTTCTGTCACAGGCAAAACTATTTATTGTATTCCATTCTTCTTATTTGAAAGACCAAGAGCACATTCCATTTTCCTGGGTAGACCCTGATTGTTACAGACACCAAACCCACAGGGATACTGGGACAATTAATGAGTTAAGGCATGCAGTTGGAATTGAACAGCAAGTGTTCAATAAATGGTAGCTGCCAATGTTGACCTTCTCAGCAATGATTCTGAATTAGTATTTTTTCAACCTTACTGTATAAATATGACATCATTTTAAGAGAAATATGAAATGGACACATCTGCCAGGAAAGACTACTGACTGTCTCTAGCTCATGTGCAATCTCCAGTTTCCATAGAAACCAAGCAAAAAAAAATTTGCTAAAGGAAGCCTAGAAAATAAGTAGATTCAGGTCTGTGTGATTATGTCTTAAACCCTTTAGTACACAAGCAGACTGTTATTACTATTACTTTATTGTCTCTTTAATATCTTTTTTCTTATAAATGCAATAGACCCAGATTCCTTTTCTACACAGAGGATGACACAAAGTATATATATTTTTTTGCCATAGTATATTTACTATCACATCTCCCAAAGCAGTGCTCACAAGGCTACTGTCATGTGTTTATCTTCCTGGTTGTTGCATAAACCCAGCTCTTGTTATTCTGTGGCTATTCAGAGGCTATTTGTTGTCTTCTATTCAGATACAGGAGCAAATAACCAAATACATTAGGTTAAGCAAAAATCCTTTAATGGAGAGGAACCAAGTGAAACCTCAATTAACATTCTGAGATGTGAATGAGAACTCAGCTGGAGTGGAAATATTAAATTTCCCTGCGTGAGAGTGGGGACATGAGAGGGATTCTCGGGTCATTTGATTACAACCAGATTCCTCACAATCCCTGTTTAGCCACCACAACTGGTGGCAGTAACAAGTGAGACAGCTCTGAGTCAGACCTGCCAGAATTTGAATCAATAGCCAAGCAATCTTGCTTCAGATTCCAAGCAATTTTAAATCTTTTGCTTTAAAATGCCTTTGAAAAAGGAGGCGAGGGGATGGGAGGGAAATGTGAGCATAGAGACTACTAAGGTAAACTCTACTACTTTTCTGTGCAAAGGGAAGTTTCCTAGTATGTGGTAAAGGTATCCTCAGGGTGCTGGGGGAAGGGGATTTTGCTGACCCTAACATAATCTGTAGAATCCATTGCACAACAGCATTCCTTGAATGGTTGCTATGGCTAAGTGCATACTTAGCTAGTTAGAACAGAGAAAGTAAAACCAAATCATGGGAGAAAAGAACCCAAGGGCTTGTGACAGAATGGCAGAATAGATGGAGCTCTTGGCACGGTGTCAAAGCACTGGGCCCATCTTGGCTCTGCCACTTTCAAGCTGTGAGGTCTTGAGCAAATCATTTCACTCATTCATTTACTTTTCACAAAGTGCTTGGGACAGAGAGTGTATGGCTCAGCACAATATTGGTAAAGCAGAAGAGCCTGCTTGTGAGGAAGCACTTGATGCACAAAGAAACACCCAAACATCGACCAATCAGCATTTATTAACCACCTACCCTGAAATACAGTATTATTATCACAATGACATTGTGAAACCAGCGCAAGTAACCTGGCTGTGCAAGTGGGTGAGAAAGGGCTAATGTTTCCCTGATGGCAGTGAAGAGGACTCCGGTTCAGAACCACAAATCAATGCCTCCTATAGAGCCTCTCTGGAGTCCCTGCTTGGCTGAGCCTCTCTCAGCCATCTCTGATTGTTCTTCTTAAGAGTTACTCTTTCACCATGGCTTCTGTGGCCACAGATGAATGTTGTATCCAGCTGGAGGTCCTGAAAGCATTCAGCATTTTCTCCATATTCCTGTTACCCAATAGGAGCCTACAAGTCAAATACTTTCTCACTGTACTTTTTTTTTTTTTTTCAAGAAAGGCAAGTATTCACCTAAGGATGAATTAAAGAAGACAGAACTGTACAAGGAGTACAGGGGTGAAGGATTCCACCGGGGGGGGGAGGGGAGGGAGAGAGAGAGAGAGAGAGAGAGTCATCCCAAAGGGACAAGGTGAATCTCCAACGTGCTATCATTTGTGTTTCTTTATTGCATAGTTTTCTTTCCTTCTTTTTTTCTTTTTTCTTTTTTCACAATATCCAGTGAGCTAATCCTCCCAACAGGCCTGATGAAGTGGATCAATACTATTATCCCCTTTAGTGCACAATATTACTATCCAGTTTAGGGCTCATTATCTTATCAGCCAATTATTCCATCTTTAAAGTCTCATCAGTGTCCTCTCAGAAATGCCTCATTTTGTGATTGTGAGTCTCTGTTACCTGTGAAAAGCTGGAAGAGAGGCCAGAGCTAGGGTAAGTGGTACAAGAAAAACCATGGAAGTGAATATCATCAGTATTCAAAGCTACTCAACTGTCAGAACTCCAAGCAAGAAGCAGTGGTAGCAATCAAAAGAGCAGGAGCCCTTGCTCACTCACTGGATGACCTCCGTCCTGGGGTTCTGTTTGTGCCTCTGCAGACTGGGCATCTGCAGAAACTTCCATTTCTTCTCCTTTCTCTTTTACAGAGTTAGGATAGAACGAGACCATAGCTGTGACTATCCTTTGGAAGAAAATGCAGTAGAAAAATGACAAGAGGTGATAATGATGGTGTTTATTAAAATAGTGTATTTTAAACAGGGTCTCACTGAGTTGTAAAGGGCCTAAGTAGCTGAGGCTGTCTATGAACTTTGATCCTCCTGTCTCAGTCTCCTAAATGCTGGGATTACAAGCATGAGCTACCACACCCAGCATATTTATTTATTATTTATTTATATTTATTTATTTATTTATTTATTCATTTATTTGTGTGTGTAGTACTGGGGATTGAATCCAGGGGCATTCTACCACCGAACTACATCCCCAGCCCCTCTTTCTTTCTTTCTTTCTTTCTTTCTTTCTTTCTTTCTTTCTTTCTTTCATTCATTCATTTTTGTGGTACTAGGGATGGAACCCAGGGACATTCTATCTCCAAACTACACCCCAGCCCTATGTTTTATTTTTTATTTTTTGAAACGGTCTCACTAAGTTGCAAAAGGCCTCACTAAGTAGCTGAGGCTGTCTTCAAACTGTGATCCTCCTGTCTCAGCCTCCCAAATGCTGAGATTACAAGTATGCGCTACCATGCCCGGTTTATTCTTTATTTTGAAACAGGATCTCACTAAGTTTCAGAGGGCCTCACTAAGTAGCTAAGGCTGGCCACGGACCTGTGATCCTCCTGTTTCAGCCTCCCAAGTACTGGGATTACCAGTGTGTGCCCCCACACCTGGCTCTCAGTTTATTTTTTAATGCTCTAAAATGACTAAATAAAATGAGAGTTCTAATAATTGTTCTCATTTTGAAATAATGATTAGTATAGATGATATTTCAAAATATATATCAACTGTAATATGAAAATATTTGTGAATTCTATTTGTAAAAAGCCACAGGTATTGTGAATGCCACTTTGGTTTATTGACTTTATTCATATGGAGGAAAATACTTTTAGTTACAGCAGAGGTCAGCTAAGTTTTTTTTTTTTTCTTGCAAAGGATTTGATGATAAACATTTTAGGCTTTGCAGGCCATATGTTCTCTACTGGCAACTACTCAAATCTGACAATGTAGCATGCGGGCAGCTACAGATAATATTTAAATGAACGAATATGGCTGTGTTCCAATAAAACTTTATTTATGGACAGTGAAATTTGAATTTCATATAATTTTTATGAGTCATGAAATATTATTCTTTTTTTGCTTGTGTTTTCCAACCACTTGAAAATGTAAAAAAACAGTCATAGCTCACAGGCTATAAAAAAAATAGATGGTAATAAGCCCAATTTGTCCTGTGGGCCATAGTATGCCAACCGATGAGTTAAAGGGTAATGAGAATAAAGATGTAGGCCTTATATACCACTAAGGTTTGTAGACTCTAGGTTAAGAACTGCTGAATTAGAGGTGGGGGAATTTGGTAGACTCCAGAGGGAGAAGCTCTGCAGAAGTCCAGGCTCATGAATAGACCAACTTGGAATTACTAGGAGTGAGAGGAGATGCAATGCTGGGAGTTTCCTTAAACCTTAGATCCGTGCCATAATGAAGGGCTCCCAGGGAAGCTGGCTGGATAAAACAGATACAGGCTCCCACTGATGAGGTGAAGGACATTGAAACAACTATTGCTGTGGTCAAAACCATTGTTTACTTTAAGAACTAGCTTTTCTCTAGTACACAGCGTACAGTCTGCACACAGTACGTATTCAAATTTTGTGCGTTAAATGAATGACTGAATATATTTAAGGTCACTAATTGGGATCAACAAGAGATGTTAGCTTTGGGAGATGCAGAAGACAGAGTTAAGAAGGGGTTGCTGCTGATGGTCAACAACGAATCCTTGCAAGTTAGGGTTCTCTAATTCTAACTTCCAACCAGATGCCTTGAAAACTGGTGTGGTAAAGATGGTACTATGTATTTACCAAATCTTTCCTTTCCTTTCTGGACACACAAAAGCCTGTTTTCTTACTTTCCGGTAAGACCCTATGACTGAATTCTAGCCAATAGAATGAGTAGAAGTGATATGTGATACTTCCAGGCTTGGTCCTTGAAACATTTTGTAATTTCCCATTTACTCTTTTTCCATTTCTCTCCACAGGGCTGGGAGAAGAGGGCTCTAAGGTACTAAACTTACATGATAGAAGAGGCAAGGCCCCTGAAAGGCCATTTGGAGGAGAGACAAAGGAGAAGAGCCACCCAACTTTCCCAGATGGTGAGAAATGAACTTTTTGTTGAGTCACTAAAATTGTTTTTGTTATAATAACATAACTTGGCCTACCATGATATACTTTTATTGGTGTATTATAGTCCCACATCATAATGCATTTATAGTGATAGTGATATACATGCATACAGCATGACGTTTTCTTAGTTTGAGTTTTCTGAGACAAGAACAAGTAGTTATTTGGGAGGTATGGTTAGCTGTACTCACAATCAGGAGAGTAGAGGGAGTGAGATGGAATAGGGACAGAGATAGTGAGGGTGTTTGTCAGGCCACCTACCTCAATGGGCAACTGGAGCCTGACCCTGCGGGGAAACTGAACTGCTATGAAACGCATGCCTCTGAGTTACCCTGAGTTACCGGAGATGGTGTCTGTATATCCCACCTTCTGTCAGTCATTGACTGAGGGCAGGAGTCAGGCTTAACCCCCCAGCCTTTGAGGCTGATGGTGCACTGCGAAAAGGCACGTGGGTAAGATGCAGAAAAAAGGCGATTGCAAGTGGGCTGGAACATTCTGAAGTGGTATGACTCAAGAATATGTGTGGGGACCAAGGGCAACATGGTGGCCTTCCTTTATAAACTTTATTTAAAAATTAAATTTGAGCCAGGCAGGGTGATACATGCTTGTAATCCCAGTACTTGGGAGGCTGAGATAGGAGGATCACAGGTTTGTGGCCAGCCTCAGCTACTTAGTGAGGCTCTCTGCAACTAGTGAGACCCTATTTCAAAAATAAAGAATGAAAAAATTTTAAAAAGGGGCTGGGGGCCCTTTTCTACTTTTTGTTTTGAAACAAAGTCTCCCTAAGTTGCTGAAAGTCTTACTTTATTGCTGAGGCTCTCTTCAAACCTATGATCTTCTTGTCTCAACTTCCCAAGTACTAAGGTTACAGTCATGTGCCATCACATTTAGTTTGGAATATATCTTAATGGCAAAGGATGAAGACAATAAATAAATAAAGAGATGTGGCTGGGTGTGGTGGCGCACGCTTGTAATCCCCGCGCTTGGGAGGCGGAGATAGGAGGATCACGCAGGTTTGAAGCCAGCCATGCTGGCGTAAGAGACCCTGTTCCCAAATTAAAAAAAAAAAAAGGTCTGGGAGTGTAGCCCGGAGGTAGAAGGGTTTCTAGCAACCCCAGTACCACACACAAAAAAGGGCTGGGGGTGTGCCTTAGAGGTAGAACACCCCTCAGTTTAATTCCCAGTACTGTCAAGATAAATAATAATAATAATAATAATAATAATAATAAATTTGTGGCTTATCACAGGTATGTGATAACTCAGGCCTCCATGGTTTTGCTTTCCCTCAGGTCCTCAGTTGCTGAAAAGTGAATTTTCCACAGAAATAATAGAAATAGCTTAAACACAGTCATGGGAAAGGCAATGAAGAGAGCTAGAATACATCCTTGTTATGCTTATATAGATTTTTCTCTGTGCCTTTAGGCCTTTTATCCCTTCATTTGGACCTCAGTTTCCCCCTCTATAAAATCTAGGGTGTTTCAGTTAAGACCTCTGAGTCCTCTTCCAGTTCTAAAATTACAACTCTCAAAGCTTCCAACTCAAATGTTACCCCTGGCCAGGCGTGATGGGACATGCTTGGGGGGCTGAGACAGGAGGATTGCAGGTTCACGGCCAGCCTCCGCTACTTAGTGAGCTCTATCGCAACTTAGACCCTGTTTCAAAATAAAGAATAAAAACTGGGCTTGGTATGTAAATTAGAGGTAGAGTACCCCTGGGTTGTCCCCAGCACCACACACACAGAAAAAACATTGCCTCTGATGTACCTGTTAGTGAGGGGCCCACAGTCGATTCGGATGGGAAGGAAACAAGATCAGAGAAGAGAGGGAGGACTCACACACAGGAACTCTCTGGGAACTAGAGAGAGGGGACTATAATCTCCTTGACTGGGATTCAGACAGAGCATTAGCTGAGCTTTTTTTGTCCACCAGATGAAACATACCCTTGGTAGACTCACTAAATATGTCATGGACCCCAAGGTATAGTTTTGATGGAGACTATAGATTTATCATATGATTTTAATATCTGCTCATGACACTTGATGTTTATTTAGTGTATCAGATAAAAGGTACTCTAGGCCAGTTTTCAAGTAGCTTCAAGATGAGATGGGAAACCCTGAACCAAGAGTCTGAGATCCAGTTCTATCGTTGCTTGCCTCTATCCTTGATTTTGGGATATTTTTATTAGCCCCATTGAATACCAGTTACCTAATTTGTAAAATGATGGTCTGGGACTAGATGTTTTCTACATTATATCTAAGCTCTAATATTCTCTAAGTTTTGGATTAAACCATCTAGAAAATGTAATGGGTAGAAGGACAAAAGGATTATCAAGCAGCCTTGCTTTAGTTAAATTCCTCTTCCACTGACTTGGTCAGAGACCGTTGTGACAGGAGTGATCTACAAAGTATAACAGCCATTTAGGGTGTGATCTTTTCCAGCTCGCATCCACTTCCCTGATTTCCTCTATTTATCCCTAAGGCTCAAAGGAATAAATCCTGAGCAGCCTTGTGTAATCTTCTGCCTCTAACCATTGATGATTGCACTAAGCTGGTTCAACTAGATACTCTCTCATTTAGACGTTGGTTTGGGATTGAGAAGCTGAAGTCTGACTGCTAGTACCTTGAAGTGAAAACATGCACATGAGGAAGCCATTATATAAACACACCTACTGGAAGTGCTTAGAGAGGCAAAACCAACCAGTCTGTAAAGAGCAAACAAGGCCACTTTGCAGATTGCGGCTTTCATACAGGGTCTTGGGAAGGATCTAAATAACTCAGACCCCTGCTGGCCTTCTAACTCTTGTCACTGTCCTTTGTGAGCCTGCCTGGAATTTGGTGTGTTCTTGAGTTTGGGAAGATAGAACCCCTGCAAACTTCTCATAAATTGTCCCATTTTCCTTAATTTAGATAGACTAGATTATTCCCCTATGCAGACAAAGAGATTTGATTGAGAAAAAGAAATTAGAGGATTGAGACTAATGATTTGAAGAGGAAGAGATTAACTGGTTACCTATGGACTTCCTGTTAAAAACAAGACTCTCAAACCTATCCTCGGTATAGATGCATATGTTTTTTGTTTTTGATGGTTAACTCAGAAGTTGATTGTTGAGTTATTCTTCCCAGTTTATGAAAAGTAAAGGTCAAAGACCCTTTTTATCTTTTCTTATTTTTATACATTTATTTCCAACAGCTATCCCCATACTTCCTCATCCTTTTTTTTTTTTTACCCTAGCTAACCACTCTAATGTATTTTATATGTGACCTGGAATATGATTGTGTCCTTGAAAATGTCGCACCATTTTGTCTATGCATGTCCTTAACAATTACACAAACGGACTTGTTTATAAATCTCACTCTGCTGACTGTTTCAGTCAATGTCATGATTTAGAGATGTGTATTAGTGTCTATGCACCCAGGTCATTACTTCATTCTGCCGTACCTGATTCCATGATATGCATCTATCACTTCTTTTCTTATCTATCCCCTTTTTGATGGGCACCTAGGTCACCTCTAACTACCTATTACAGCAGGATGCAAATGGGCTTTCCTATACTTCTCCACATGTGGTCTTTGATGTAAGTTTCTTGGAGAATATACACAAGAGTATAATTATAGGGTAGTATATATTATATAAAAGACATATATATACACACATATATATGTATATATATGTATGTATGTATATAATACATATATATAATACATATATAATACATATATATAATACATATTATATATATATATATATATATATATATATTTTTTTTTTTTTTTTGTGTGTGGTGCTAGGGATTAAACCCAGAGGCCTTCTACCTCTGAGCTATACCTCCAGACCTATTTTATACTTTATTTGGAAACAGAGTCTCACTAAGTTTCTGACAGCCTCACTAAGCTGCTGAGGCTGGCTTTGAACCTGCACAATTCTTCTGTCTCAGCCTCCCAAGTACTGGGATTACAAGCGTGTACCACCACACCCAGCTCCAGGGTCATATATTTTAAGTCTACTTAATCTCACACAGTAGTGTCAGGTTGTTTGCTAGAGAGACTATCACTAGACATTCACCAGTGGTACCCAGCTTAGCCAATACTTGTATAACATGGCTTTCTAAGTTTTATTTATTTATTTATTTATTTATTTATTTATTTATTTATTTGTGGTACTGAGGTTTCTGGAAAGCCTTCTACCTCTGGGTTACACTCAGAGACCTATTTTTTTCTTTTTTTTTTGTTTTTTAAATTTTTTATTGGTGCATTGTAGTCATACATTTTAAATGGGGTACAAGATGGTGTAGGCACACATGCACACATCATGTCATTTAGCCCTTCCCCATTTCCCACCCCATTCCCCCCTCCCTCCTCATGTTTGGCTTGGTGACTGGCTTTGATATGTTTGTGAATGCACATCATGTGCATTAGGGAATATTAGGGAATTTTCCTTTTAGAGTTAGAGCAGTTTTTTTTTCTAATTGCTTTCTTTGGGGGAGGCAGTACTGGGGATGGAACCCAGGGGTGTTCTACCTCCGAGCTACACCCCCAGCCCTATTTTTTAGTCTTTTATTTTTATTTATTTATTTATTCATTTTTTGCCATTTGATTATTTTATTTTTTGGTTCTGGAGAATGAACCCAGGAGTGCTTTACCACTGAAATGCATCCCCAGCTCCTTTTACTTTTTGCTGAAACTTGTTTCCTTTTATTATTTTTAATATTATAGCAATTTATCCAAAATTAACAATGATAATCTCACATAACAAATTCATTTGTCTGATATCAAACTTTTGATTACTTAGAGATAATATTTCAATATTTCTGTCTTGTTTTCTTTCTTACCAGAGGATATTTTTTCTTTTTTTTAAGGTGAAATTATTATACATTTTTTTCAAAAAAAATCTATCCTAATATGAAATATGAACTCTAAATACCCCAAACAATCTCAAAAAAGAATACAGCTAGAAGATGTACATTTTCTGATTTCAAACCTTATAAGCTACAATAATTGAAACAGTACTGCTATCAAGGCAGATAAATAAACTAGTGGAGTAAAATAAAAAGCCTAGAAATAAATTCTTCCATATATTGTCCAGTTATTTTTGACAAGGTTTCCAAGAACATTTGGTGAAGGAAATAATAATCTTTTCACTAAATATTGTTGAAAAATAATAATTACATGAAAAAGAATAAAAATAGACCCTTATAAATCACCATATACAAATATTAACTCAAAATAGATAAAAGACCTAAATGTAAGTCTTAAGACTATAAACTTTTAGAAGAAAACCTGGGTCATAAAACTTCACAACGCTGAAATTGGCAGGGATTTCTTGGATATGATTCCAAAGGCACAGGCAACAAAAGAATAAGCACACTTCATAAAAAATAAAAAAATATTGTACATCCAAAGACAATGTAAACAGAATTAAAAGTTACTGATAGAATGGGATAAAATATTTCCAAATGCTATGTCTGAAGGTATATCAATATTCCAAATAGAAATCCTAAAAATTAGCAAACAATATAATTTAGAAATAGGTAAAAGACCAAAATAGATGATGAATCTCCAAAGATTTTTATGTGATCAATAAACACATGAATATCACTCATTATGATCATAATATAACTAATCATTAAAGAAATACAAATAAAAACTATAGTGAAATACTACTTCACATGTGTTAGGATGGCTATTTAACATGTATTTCCTTGCTCCAGCCCTTTACCTTGAGTTTGTTACTATCTTTACTTGTAAAGTGTGTTTTTTGTAAGCAGCAGATGGATGGATTCTGGTTTTTAAACCATTTTGCCACTTTATGTCTTTTTATTGGGGAATTGAGGCCACTTACATTCAGTGTGATTATTGAGAGATAACTTTTAATTCCTAACATGTTAAGATTTTATTTCTGTTTGAAATACTGTTTATTCTTCTTTGATTAGTAGTCTGCTGGATGGAAAATCTTGTTTCTCTGGTTCTGGTGTGTATTACCTATTTCTTCAAATCTCTTTGAATATTTTCTCTAGTGCTTGTTTTGAAGACATAAATTCCTTCAGTTTCTGTTTGTGATAGAAGCTTCTTATTTCCCCATCTAATTTGATAGATAATTTTTCTGGGTAGGAAATTTTTGACTGGAAGTTGTTTTCTTTCAGAGTTTGGAATATGTTACTCCACGCCCTTCTGGCTTTCATGACTTGGTTTGGGAAGTCTGGAGTGATTCTAATTGGTTTGTCTCTGAATGTCACTTGGCCTTTTGTTTTTGTTACCTTTAGATTCTCTGCTTGGCTTCTACATTGGTCATTTTGACAATTACATGGCATGGGGAACCTTTTCTCTGATCCTGTCTAAAGGGAGTTCTCTAAGTTTTCTGGACCTTTGTATCGACCTCTTGCTCTATGTTTGGAAATTTTTCTATTATTTCTTTGAAGAGATTATTGATGCCTTTGGTTTCACCTTCTTTTCCCTCTTCTATTCTGATTATTCTTAGGTTAGCTCTCTTAAAATGGGCTCATATTTCTCCAATGTCAGATTCCTGCTGTCTGATTTTTTTTCTAAGTTATAAATCATGCATTTGTTTTTGGAGTGATCATCTTCTAGGAGAGAGATTCTATTCTCCATTTGGTCTACTTGATTGTTTATAGTTTGATTTGAGGCCTTGACGTCAATGATTGCTTCCTTTATTTCTTTTAGACTCTCTCTAAATTCTTTTCGAAGGTCCTGTATTATTTCTACACTTATATTCCTGATTTGATCTTCTGGAGATCTCTGAATTTCTATGTTATCAGGTTCTGATATTATGGGGTTGTGGGCGTTCATTGCTCTATTGTTTCTCTTTCCCATGATTTCAGAAGTTTGTGCCTTTTCTGGGTTCTTCCCCAGGTCACCACGACTTCATTTAGGGTGTTCTGGATCTCAAGTTTGTGGTAATCTCAGCTGCCACTACTCCTTTACTGGGTTGTATTGCAAAGTTTCAGACCCAGGGAGTTAGTTAATCGAGGCTGTGCGAGACCATAGGAGTGCTGGGCTGGGCGTTTTCCTGTGGGGAACTGCGACTAGGGTATGGTATCTCTGCCACCACTACTCCTTCACTGGGTTGGACTGCAAAATCTCAGACCCAGGGAGATTATCAAAGCTGGGCAAGTCCCTGGGAGTGCAGTTCTGGGATTTCCCCTGTAGGGGCCGCAATTTCACTTACGGTTATTGTGCATGCTGATCTGGAGCTGTCGTGGGTGTGGTGAATTCACCACTGCTGCTGGCAATATGGTGCTGCTGCCACACCCTTGGCCATGAGGCTGGCATATTTCTTTTCTGGTTTTTTTTTTTTTTTTTTTTTTTTTTCCAAATAAAGTATTTTATTTTATTTTATTTATTTATTTATTTATTTTCACAGTATTTTTTTTAATTTTATTGGTGCACTGTATTCATACATCATAGTGGGATACAAACTTTTGTAGACATACATGCACACATCGCCCAGTCAGCCCCCACCCGATCCCCACCCCATTCTCTCCCCATCCCTCCTTCCCATTCTTGGCTTAGTAGTTGACATCTAGTATTATAGCAATTTATCCAAAATTAAAAATGATAATCTCACATAACAGTTTCATTTGTCTGATACCAAGCATTTGATGATTTAAAGATAACATTTCAATATTTCTTTTTGCTTTCTTTCTTACCAGAGCATATTTTTTTCTGTTTTTTTAGGTGAAACTATCATATATTTATATATTTATTTTTCAGAAAAAAATCTATCCTAATATGGAATATGAATTCTAGATACCCAAAACAATCTTGAAAAAGAACAAAGCTAGCAGATATATATTTTCTGATTTCAAACCATATAAAGCTACAATAATTGAAACAGTGTAGTACTGTTCTAAAGGCAGATATATAGACCATTGGAGTTAAATACAGGCCTAGAGCTAACTTCTTCCCTATATTGTCAAGTTATTTTTGACAAGGTTTCCACGAAGATTTGGTGGTGGAAATAATAATCTTTTAACTAAATATTGTTGAAAAATAATAATTACATGGAAAAGAATAAAGTTGGACCCTTACCTAATCCCACATACAAGTATTAACTCAAACTAGATAAAAGACCTAAATATAAATCTTAAGACTATAAACTTTTAGGAGAAAATCTGGGTCATAAAACCTCACAACATTGAAATTGGCAGTGATTTCTTGGATATGATTTCAATGGCACAGGCAACAGAAGAATATACAAACTCCCTAAAAAATAAAAGAAAATATTGTATATCCAAAGACAATGTAAACAGAGTTAAAAGTTACTAATAGAATTGGATAAAATATTTCCAAATGCTATATCTGAAGGTATATTAATATTCCAACTAGAAATCGTAAAAATTAACAACAATAAAGGCAAACAATACAATTTAGAGATAGGTAAAAGACTAACATAAATAATGAATCTCCACAGATAACCAATCTTAGTTGTCTGTTGGATGGAAACTCTTGTTTCTCTGGTTCTGGTGAGTGTTACCTATTTCTTCTTTGTAGTTAATCTCTTTGAGTATTTTCTCTAGCGCTGGTTTTGAAGACATAAATTCCTTCAGTTTCTGTTTGTCATGGAAGCTTCTTATTTCTCCATCTATTTTGATAAAAAGTTTTGCTGGGTAGGAAATTTTTGGCTGGAAGTTGTTTTCTTTCAGAGTTTGGAATATGTTACTCCAAGCCCTTCTGGCTCTCATGACTTGGTTTGGGAAGTCTGGAGTGATTCTAATTGGTTTGCCTCTGAATGTCACTTGGCCCTTTGTTTTTGTTGCCTTTAAGATTCTCTGCTTGGCTTCCACATTGGTCATTTTGACAATTATATGGCGTGGGGATCCTCTTCTCCGATCCTGTCTAAAGGGAGTTCTATAAGTTTCCTGGATCTGTGTATCAACCTCTTGCTCTATATTTGGAAAATTTTCTGCTATTACTTCCTTGAAGAGATTGTTGATCCCTTTGGTATCACTTTCTTTTCCCTCCTCTATTCCAATTATTCTTAGGTTAGCTCTCTTAAGATGGGCCCATATTTCTTCAATGTCAGATTCCTGCTGTTGGATATCTTTTTCTAGATTAGAAACTATGCATTCATTTTTGGATTGCTCATCTTCTAAGAGCGAGATTCTGTTCTCCATGTGGTCTAATCGGTTGTTTGTGCTTTGAATTGAGGCCTTTACTTCATTAATTGCATCCTTTATCTCTTTTTGGCTCTCTCTGAGTTCTTTTCGAAGCACCTCTATTATTTCTACAGTTATTTTCCTGATTTGATCTTCTAGAAATCTCTGATTTTCTGTTTTATCAGGTTCTGATGTTGTGGGGTTGTGCACATTCATTACTCCAGTGTTATTCCTCTTTCCCATGATTTCGGAGGTTTGTGCCTTCTCTGGGTTCTTCCCTTGGGTCACTATGGCTTCACTTAAGGTGCTCTGGATCTCGAGTCTGTATTATCTCAGACTCCACTACTCCTTTACTGGGTTGTATCACAGAGTCTCCGACCCAGGGAGTCGATAGAGACTGCTTTAAACTATGGGGGGTGCCAGGTTGCACGCTCTCCTATGGTGTGATATCTCTGCCACCACCACTCCCTCACTGGGTCAAGTCCCAGGAGGCACAATACTGGGATTTCTCCTCTGTGGCCCGCAATTTGACTCACTGTTCTTGAGTACGTAGATGTAGCTGTACTGGACTCGGTGAATTCACTGCTGCTGCCGCCGCCGGTGGCAATATGGCGCCTCTGCCACGCCCTCGGCCATGAGGCTGGCGTATTTTTTCTTCTCTGGTTTTGATTTCCACTCTGAATCCCTGCAGCGTGTGCTGAGCTCAGCCACTGGGAGCTTTAAATGCTGTCTGCGCCGAAAGATCCCGCCTGGCTGTTCCGCATCGGCTCACCTCGGCTTGCTGTAGCCGTCCGTTGAGTTCGCCGCTGCCGCCGGCAGTATGGCGCTGCTGCCGCGTCCTCGGGCGCGTGTGTCTCCTCTGTGGCCCTGAGCTCTGTTCTCAGTCCGCTTTCTCTCTGGAGCCTAGTCGTTTTTTTGTTTTTCTGGTGATGGTGTTTTCTGGCTATGAAAGGCGCTCTTTTTGTGGTAATGGAGATTGGTTGTTAGCGGGACTCTTAAGCCCCGCTTTTCTCGGTCGCCATCTTCCCGGAAGTCCTCTTTTCTGGTTTTGAACTCCGTTCTGAGTCCCTGGAAGGTGTGATGAGCTTGTCCACCGGGAGTTTTAGACGTTCTTTGTGCTGAAAGAACTGCTGAATTATACTCTAATGATCTGCAGCTGCTCACTTCAGCTCCTTGTTTACCTTTCTTTTCTGGAGCCTGGTGCTGTGAGGGAATATGGCACTGGTGTGGCTCCACTGCTGCAATACAGGGTGGTTTCTTTTCTGGTCTCTGTTCTTCTAGTGTTATTTTTCTCTGTCCCTTGTGTTTACATTTTTTGTTTCTCTGCTGATAGTGTTTTCTGGCTATGAAAAGTGCTGATTTTGTGGCAATAGAGATTGAGTGCTAGCAGGACTTGTAAACGCTGCTTTTCTTGGTCGCCATCTTCCTGGAAGTCCCTATTTTTTAAAATATATATATATATTTTTTTATTTGGAATCAGGGTCTCTTAAGCCAGCAAATCTGGCTTCAAACCCGTGTGATCCTCCTGTCTCCGCCTTCCAAATGTGGTGATTACAAATGTGTGCCACCATGCCCGGTTACATGGCTTTCTAAGTTTTAAAGGCTTGATGAGTGCAATGTGATATCTCATCATTTTTATTTGTGTTTATTTAATTTTACTATTTTTAGTAAGGTCAAGCATTTCTTCATCTTTTGTATTTATTAATATATTTTTCCATTCTGTCTGGTATAGTTATGTCTTGGTATGCCTGGGACCGTCTAGATTTTTGCCTGTTCCCTGGCTTAATTATTCACAGTGCCCCTAATTTCCTTCTTTCCTTCCTTCCTTCCTTTCTTTTTTCTTTCCTTCTCTTTTTAAAATACCAGGACTGGAACCAAGGGACTTTTTTTTTTTAATCTCTGAGCTACATCCTCAGTCATATTTTATTCTTACTTTGAAATAGGATCTCACTAAACTGTGGAGGGCCTCACTAAGTAGTGGAGGCTGGTCACAAATCTGTGATCCTCCTGTCTTAGCCTCTCAACTGTGATAGTACAAGTGTGTGCCACTATGCCTGGCTTCACAGTGCCCTTTTCTTAAATTATATGGATTTGGTTGATAAATGATATGGCCACCCTGTCCTTTTGTGATTTGTCTATTTATATCCTTTGTTATGTTTTCTGTTGTATTTTTAGAATCTCTTTACTAAAGGGCTTCTATTATAGTGATATCAACTTATTTACTTAGATTATAAAAACACTATAAAATTCCATTTCTCTATCAACTTTGTGGAGTTTTTAGTCAAACATAATTTCACTGATATAGTCAGATTCATTAAGTTTATATATGTCTTATGATTTTTAGATCTTTTCCAAGAAGTCCTTTTCTACTCCAACATGACAATTTGGGGCAATAATGGGAAATAATTTTTTTTATTATTTTAGTAAATTTACTTTTCACATTTAGGTCCTTAACATATTCTAGATTTTTTTTTAATGTGTGATCTGAGGCAAGTATCTGTCTGATTTTTTCTTCATAAAGTCAATCAGTTATCACAATAACAGTAAGTATTCCATCCTTTGTCATTGATTTATGATGTGTCCTTATTTTATATCATTTTGAAAATTCTGTATCATTGATCTGTTTCTCTACTTCTTTGCCACTAATATTACCTTTTCTAAAAATGTCTTGACTTTAATATATCTTAATATCACACAGACCAGACACCTCCTTTTTGCTTTCAAAGTTGAGTTTGATATTCATGAACCATTATTCTATATAAATATTATAGTCAAATTTTTAAATTCCTAAAAATATTCTGGTAGAACTTTAGATTTAATTTAGTGAGAAATGATATTCTTAATATTTTCCTACCTAATACCATGACATATTTATTTACTTTTTCACATCTTCTTTAGTGTCTTTCAGTTGTTTTAATTTTTGAATATATAAAAATTTTGTCTTTCATATATTTGTAAGATGAGAGATGTTTACAGTTTTGTTGCTCTGTTCCCTGATATCTTATTTTCTGTTTTATTTTCCAGTTGGCTATTGCTGGGTATGAACTATTTTTCCTGTACTAGAAGGAAGTTTGTCACACTCTCCCATGCTGCCTTATTAGTGACCAAAGGCATATGTTTACAATGTAAGGGAATGGGTATGGTGTTAGCAAAACTGAAGTTCAACTGCCAATATATATGGGACACTCAAAGGTAGAGGTTTAGTCAAAGTTCCTCACTGACTGAGCTATCTGGCTTTGGAGGTCAAATTTAAATCCTTTATGAGAATATGGAGCTCCGGAGCTGAAATGGCCTTGTAAGTCATCTAGTTCACTCACTGGATGTTTTTCTTCTCTGTGGCATATCAGATTGGCTATCAGATGGGAGGACTCCTCAGGGCCAGAAAATCCACCACTTTGTGATGCAGTCCCACCTGCACCTGTATAGTGCTCTTAGTACTTTTCCCACCTACTGGAGAAATAGTGTCTTCTTTACCATTTATCTTCACTATTCCCCACAGTACCTCATGTATAATGCTTATCATTTATGTGGTAATGATTTTCTTATGTATCTATCATATCTACAGGGTTGTGTCTTTGGGAAGTGGCTACAACTTAGTAGGTTGTTTTATTGATTTCTTTTGCATTCTCAGGGTCTAGCAGGTGCCTGGTACCTAATAGGCACAAAAAAGTATTAATTAAAGGAGACTATGTAGAAGAGAACTTTTGTATCTCTTCTGATTCTCCTGGTTATACCGGCAGATGCTCCCACCATGTCTTCCCTTCTCCAAGACACTACTTGCAGTTAGATACACTGAGAAGCCACTACAGCCACCGGTTCAGCTTGAGTCCCTGTGCTTTCATTCCCTGGGTCCCTCTGATCAAATATCAAAAAGCTAGCTTCTCTCCTTGGTCTGTTGCTATGTAGCTTGGCTAATCAGTTATGCATCTAGGGTTTTTGGCTACTCTTATTATTTCCAAGCTATGTGGGACTCAAAATCCCACATAGCTTCTGGGGGCCACATAATGCCACCTAGAAATGCAGAGGAGTTAATTCCCTGTGTAATCAAATTTTGGCCAATGGAAAATGGGTGATAGGAGGGTAAATATCCTTCCCTGGCCTCCTCTTAGACTGTTTCCAAACACAGTTTTACCATCATCTTTGTTTAAGCAAGTGCACTGAGCAAGTGGCCAGCTATGTCTCCTTGTGGATCCTGATGTCAATTAATAAATGACATCACATGGTGGACATTAATAATTCAGTATATTAACATGTCAGATGGCATTCACTTCCTTTCCCCTGCTTTTATTACCCTGGAATCACACCTCTCAAATAGTGTCTCAGAACTTAATTTCCATCTCATGCTCTCAGATCTTTCTTTCTTTTTCTTTTTCTTTCTTTCTTTTTTTTAAAGAAAACGTGTATTAAGACAAGGACTTGCAGAAAACAAAACAAAACAAAACCAAAGCTAACCCTTCAAACTCATAGTAGTCCTTTGAGAATCTGACCTTAGCTGTCATTGTATTTCTATCCACAAAGTAATGTTCTTTTTTCCTACTTCCTTCTGCCGTTTCCAAGTATTCTCATTCTTGGCCTTTAACTCTTTTCTCTAAATTGGCTCTTTTTGTTAATATTCTTGTCAAATGTGGTACTGAAAATGGAATGCCACACACAATATAAAGTGTTGCTTTTAAAAGAAGCATAACCTGAAATCATTTATCCTTTGCTTTAGAAAGAATAAGAAATATGAGCACACTGAAATGAGACTAGATTGGACTGGATATGTTGAGAAGGCCTCTGTGCTGATAATCATTATGATTGAGATTGAAGGGTAAAGAATTGAGGTATAGGGAAATGTCACGGGTGTTCTGGAAACCTTTTTGTAGTGTGCTTGTGCACAATACTATTTATACAACATTTCCCTGCTTTATCTTGTTTGAGTCTAACAACCACTGTGTTATGATAATTATTATCTCCATTTTATACATACAGCAGTTCGATTGTATTCAGTGATTTTGATATCTCATTGATAGCAAGTGGCCTGATTAGTATTTGAACCTACCTCCAAACCTTTCTGTGATGCCCAATTTACCCCCATACATTTAGTAAAGTGTAAAGACAGTTATAGGGAGTAGGCCTATTAATTTTAGGTCTTCATTCCCTATCAGAAAACTGAAGAGTAGTTGGTGAATTAAACATCTGGGCTCAGAATCACCAAGGTGGCCTGGCTGACATAGTATTGCCAGGGAGAAGGGCCTCAGCCTATTCTCATTTCCCTGAGACACTGCACTCTGGCAACTGAGTCTGATTCCCAACAGGTGCCCCTTAGGTGGGAACTAGTAAGGCCAATGTTATTAGCTATTTACTGCAACTAGGATGCAGGCAGGACATCTAGAACAGGGACAATGAAGGCAAGAAGTCTTCAGTGTATTTACTTTGTGCATCCATCCAGACAAGCTGAAATCTGTATAATTGAGAAACCCAGTGTTTTTAATGAGACCAAGCTCATCCACAGAATAGTGAAAAGAGGGTATAATCAGTGTCATACTTATGGCTGGGATTATGTGTGCTACAGAAACATGTATGGGAAGCTGTCAAGGAAGGAGTAAAATAATTGAGTAATAACCTTTGATCTCATCAGTAGCTCTGTGTGACCATCCACAGGCTCCCATTTATGCCTTAGACTTTTCTAGCAAAGAGTCATCCTACCTAGGATTAAAGACAGAAGATAAACAATCATGTTTTGTAACCCCGGGGAAGATATGTTAGAAATTGATAGCCCAACATAGCTCAATCAATATCACAAGGCAATGTCCATTGATGGGTTTTCATCTAGTCATTTCTCAGAGTCAAAGCTCTCCCCATGGAGAAGCAGTTAAGACATCTTCTGTCTGTTCTCTCTTCCATTACAAACACTGCTTTTTTAGTTCATGCTCTTGTTATCTCCTGAATGAATTACAGACAGTCCTCGACTTGCAATGGTTCCACTTAATTTTTCAACTTTCACGATAATGTGAAAGCAAAGACTGAACTTTGAATTCTGATCTTTTTCTGGGCTGGCGATATGCAGTACAATACTCTCTTGTGATGCTGGGCAGCTGTATTGAGATGGGATCACGAGGGCAAACAATGGAGACTCTGCAGTGTTCTGTGTTGCTAAGCTATGATGTTCAGTAGATTAGCTCTATCAAATGCACTTTCCACTTGTGATACTTTCAACTTACAATGGGTTATGGAGACACAACCCTATCATAAGTGGAGGACTATCTGTGTAACCATACTCCAAACTAGTTTTTCTCCCCATGTTTCCTCCTTCCCATCTACTCTTTACATTGTCTACATTGTCGATTAGACTTATCCTTTTTTTGTGTGTGTGTGGTACTGGGGATGAAACCCAGGGCCATCCTACCTCTTAGATACACCCCCAGGCATATTTTTTTTTAATTCTTTTTTTTTTTTTTTTTTTGCAACAGGGTTTCACTAAGTTACGGAGGGCCTCACTAAATAGCTGAGGCTGGCCGTGAACCTCCTGTCTCTTCCCAAGTACTGGGATTACAGGCATGCACCATTATACCCAGATCTAGACTTATCCTTTTAAAAACACATCTTAGTTTGGAAGATTGAATTAATATCCCTTTCTTTCACTCTTATGTGAGCCTACACCCTTTACAGTGCCTACCAAAAAAGGAGAGGGAAATATTTCTCATCACTTAATTTGGGGGTTTGACTATATGATTTGTTTAGCCACTAGAATGGAGTAGAAGTGATGATGTGTCAGTTCCCAGCCTTGCTTTAAAGAGTGTGGAACGTTTCCTCTTGCTTAGTTGTGCTTCTCCCATTGCCAGGAGAGGCACACTCCTAGCTCAGTCATCATCTTCACTGTGGAAAAAAAATTCTACCATATTACTGCCACATTCCCACCTCAATACAATACTCAAACCCTCCTTTCCTTATGTTCCCATGTTATTTGGTTTCTATTTGTTGGGAATAGAAATAGAAGGTGGTATAGCCCCACCCTCACAGCCCCCCAGTACTACATTAGAGTTGGTCGCTGTGGCAGACTGGCTAGTTATCCACTCAGATTTGTGTTCTTCCCATCTTTACACCACAAATCCTGATTACGTTCAGAGTGACAATGTTCCCAGCTATCCCTGAATATCTCTCCCTTAGTTTTAGGGTTCTATTGCATGAAGAAGAATAGAATTCTCGTGGATGTTGGTCTTTTCATTTCTATTTCCTTTAAAAAGCACACTAACATCCATAAGCACCAGGCACTAAGTCTTTAACTATTTCTGTATCTTTAACATCCAGCAAAATGGTTGATGTGCAGCAGATACTGATACATACTTGTCAAACTGAGTTGAACTATTTAGATAACCTGAGAGCTAAAGTTTTGGGGGGGTGCTAAGTCTGAGCTCTATCCTTTTAGCAGAAGTCCCAGAATACCCATCTGCCCCCAAACTAGATTTCTCTTTCCTCTGCCTCTGGCACCACACCCTGACATACCTTAGAGAGAAGTGAAAAGGTGGACATTGCTTGCACATGAGCCGGACCCTCAGGGACAGTAATTTACCAGCTATAAAAACACAAAACCAGCTGGGCATGGTGGTGCACGCTTGTAATTCCCGCGCTTGGGAGGCTGAGACAGGAGGATTGCACAGGTTTGAAGCCAGCCTCAGCCACTTAGTGAGGCTTTCAGCAACTTAGTGAGACCCTGTTTCCAAATAATATATAAAAAGGTCTGGGAGTATAGTCCAGAGGTAGGAAGCCTCTGGGTTTCACCCCCAGTACCACACACACACACACACACACACACACACACACACACACACACACGGCTAACCAGCCTCTCTACCTGTCAAGGTATTGACATCTCATTCGTACTGGAGTGGGGCCAAGATGGTTAGAAGGAGAACTCTTACCTCCCCTATCTGAAACCCCGCAAATGCGAGGGAAATGCTGAAGTGGCACAGCAGGATGCAGCTCTCCCATCCAGAAGGGAGCAGTGAAGAGGGAAGGGCTAGTCTCAGGGGTAACACTATAGCTGGGGCTGCAGCCACTTTTCAAATCCTGAGGACACTGTGCCAAACCAAAGACCCTTTTACATCTTGCAGTGCCTGACTATCATTTTGTTCTCCAACATGACTCATTTTGCCCTTCTTTTGGATGTTTTCCTTCAAATATGGTCAGATTTTTCTCCTTATAAGCAAAATGAAATGAACCCTGCTTGGTGTCTTTCTGACATCTCACTCTTCCTAGTGGTCATTCCTGTTTATAGTTCTCTTTTCCTACCATGCCTCCAGTTCTTACCCATCCATTTTCTCTTGACCTGCTGAAACTTGGCTTCCTTTTCAGCATCCTCTTGCCCTACCATAACTGTTCTGGGTAAGGTTTCCCGTGAGTTCCCGCTTGCCAAGCTTCCTGCCCTTTCTTAGTCTCCATCCCCCTCAGGCTTCCTCCAGTCCCATTTGGCTATTGAAAAAGTGGACAGCCCGCCTGAGGCCACCTTTCTTCGTAAGGCTGCATTGGCTACAGCTCACACTGAGCTTTTCTTCCTAGTGGAGAGCACTGAGTAGGAAATTCACTGATTTATGCACATATATGTCTCCCTTTCTAATACATTATAGGTGCACTGAGATAGAGACAAAGTGTTGATCTCCCTATAGATGGAAGAACCTGACACAAATATAAGTTCATAAATGATGCTTAATGCAAGCCTCATTATGATTATTATTATTAATCAATGGAATGCTCATCTTTATCATTTCCTTATCAAAGTTTATCCTAAATCTGTTCCCCTTATATCATCTTTTCTGCAGACTATTGGTGCCCATTAAGGACTAAGATTGACTGAATAACAGCTTCTAAAAATATCCATGTCCTAATCTCTCAAATCTATGGATGTTATTTAAATGGTAAAAGAGGACTTTTAAAATGTGTTTAAATTAAGGATCTTGAGATAGTGAGATTATTCTGAATTATCTGGTCTCTAAATGTAATTGCAAATGTCCTTAGAAGTAGGCAGGGGGAGATTTGACAGCAGAAGAGGAGAAGGCAGTATGACCAGGGAAGCAGAGACTGGAGGGAGGTCACCATAGGCCAAGGAAGGCTTCAGCCATCAGAGACTGGAGAGGCAGGGAACAAATGCTCCCCTGAAACTTACAAAAGGAACAGTTCTGCTAATTCCTGGACTTTGGCCTAGGGAAACATGATTTGAACTTCTGGCCTCCAGAACTATAAGAGAATAAATGTGTATTATATTAAGCCACCAACTTTGTGGTAAGTTGTTACAACAGCCATAGGAACCTAACACAAGGGTTTTTTATATACCTTCGGGTATCTATATTAAACACAGTCTTGAATTATCTTCTGACTGACTCAGATGTGGAAGATTAAAAACTGTCAGAGGACAGGGCTTCCACTCACAGTTTCTAGCCATCTGGGCATAAAAGATTTGTTGGATCCAATGTATTTGAATCTCTTAGGTTGGTCTACCAGGACCAGCTTTTCAAGTAGAAAACTGGTATAAAGTCGATCAGAACACAAAGTCAATGGATCCAGCTCTAAATTGTTATGGTAGTTGTCAAAAAGATGCAACTCTCAGTATCTAGCATCTAGATTCTAAGTTCCCTTTAATTTTAAAGCCCTTTGATTCTGAGGGACTGCAGATTTTTGAATACCGAGGGTTCTTTTGCACAATGTGGTGGCTGAGGCCTTCAGGTGCTCACAGAGCCCTCAGGCCTGAACGTTAATGCCCTAGGTCCAGCACTCTATTGTTGCAAGATGGGGATTGATTGTAACATATCTTTACAAGTGCCAAGATTTTTATAGTCTTCAAAGCATTTCTCATCCATGATTTCACTCCACCTCAGAAGCTTCCAAGTTGGCATGGAAGGAACGATACTCATCCCTCATGTCCTTGGTGGGTCGGCTCCAGGGACCCCTGGAATACCAAAATCTGTAGATGTGCCTTGTATACAATGGTATAGATATGTCCTTCTATAACCTAAGCACATTTCTCTGTATATTTTATTTTTAATTTTGTACTTTTGGATATGTTTTTATTTTTAAATGGTACATTGTAATTGTACATATTTGTGGGGTACAGCATAATATTTTGATACATATGTACAATGTATAATGATAAGATTAGGGCATTTGGATACCTGTTACCTTAGATACAAATCAGGTTTTGTGTTGGGAACATTCATAATCTTCCCCACTAGCCATTTTGAAAATATTTGAATAATTGTCAGCAATATTTGTCATATTGTACTCTAGAACATTAGAAGTTATTCCTTTTATCCAACTAGGCCTTTGTGTCTATTTTCCATTCCTATCTCCAAGTCTTCACCTCTAAACCCTTTCAAGGCTTTGTTAACTACTATTTTATTCTCTAGTTGATGTCAATTTTTTAGTTTCCATGTATAAAAAAGAATATGTGGTATTTGTCTTTCTGAGCCTGACTTATTTTACTTAACATAATTTCCTTCAGTTCCAACTGGGTTGCTGAAAATGGCAAAATTACATATTTGGTGGTGGAATAATACTCCATTTTGTATACATAACACATTTTCTTTATCCATTCATCTGTCAATAGATACCTAGGTTGATTCCATATCTTGGTTGTCATGAACAGTGCTGTAATAATCAAATGAGTGCAATTCCTTTGAATTGATTTCAATTCCTTTGAATATATATACAGTCCTGGGATTTCAGAACCATGAAGTAGTTTCAGTTCTAATTTTTTGAGAAAACTTTACATTGTTCTTCATAATGGCCATTCCAGTTTATATTCCCACCAATATTTTATGAAAATTTCTTATTTTCCACAGTCTCATCAGCATTTGTTATTTTTCTCTTTTTAACAATCATTATTTTAATTGCATCCTGTTTACTTTGATTCATTTGTACATTACTTATTATTTATTAGACATAATACAATGTAAACAGTTGTTATATTGTATTATCTAGGAAAGATGACAAAGAAAAAAAGTCTATACATGTCCAGTACAGACTCATTTATTTTCCTTTGTGGCACTGGGGATTGAACCTAGAGGAATTCTACCTCTGAGCTACCCCCCACACCTATTTTTTATTTTGAAACAGAGTCTCACTAAGTTGCATAGGGTCTCACTGTTTCTGAGACTGGCTACAGAAACCTGTGCCCCTCCTGTATCAGCCTCCCAAATATTGAGATATGCCACCATGCCTGGCTCAGACTCAGTTTTTGAAAAATATTTTGATGGTTGGTTGGTTGAATTCATGGATGAGGATCTCATAGATACAGAGGCAAACTATATTTTCCTGCTTAGAAGTTGAGCAACCCACCCAAGGTCACCCAGTCAAGGTTCTATAGCACCAATAGCACCCAATAGCAATTATATTCTGAAAGCAATCCTATCAAGAAATAGAGAGTCATAGTACACAGAAGCCAATAATATTCTGTGTCCCCTCATCCCCTCATTGACCATTTCAGTAGTTTGTGAAGCAAGTTAAACACTTTGTCCCTGATTCAGGGAATTGCGGATAGAGCAGAATTCTGAAGTTCTAGGACACTCACCCTGCCTTTCGGCAGGCAGATATCTAACAATGCAGAGTAGATTTCCTTCCACTATTTAGGTTTCCCACTATTCTTCAGGGTAAAATTTCTATAGCAGATTTAAATTTCTATTTTATTATGTCAGAAATTAAATAAATACTTCATTATACCAAATTTCTGTCATTCTTGTTTTCGGCCAAACTATTATCCTTTCTTTGGGCCTCTGTGGCTATACAAATATCTGATTTACATCTGTTTGAGACTGAAATTCGAGGTGAAAGGCATTAGGCAATTATTGTTCACTTTTGTGAGAACAACTCTCTAGTGAGAAAAAGAAGAAGGAGGTAATTGGAGCTTTATTTCCATTTTCTCTAAAGTTATGTTAGAATGTAATCCACTTAAAAGCTATAAGCTTTATTGTATTGTACTATAAGGCATATTTAAGTAATATATTCATTTTGAATTTGTTTTATTGAGATTCATATAACATAATTCATATAACATAATTCATATAACATAATTTTCCCATTTAAAGTGTATAATTCTTTTTTTTAGTATATTCACAGAGTTATGTAACCACCACCATAATCCAATTTTGGTACATTTTTTGTCTCCTTTAAAAGAAACATTGTACTCATTAGAGGTCACTTTCTTTTATATCCCCAACCCAACCATAAGCAATTATTTATTTTGTCTCAATATATTTGCCTGTTCTGAATACTTCATTCAAATGGAACAATACTATATATTGTCTTTTGGAAATGGCTTCTTTTATTTACTATAATGTTTCCAAAGTGCATCTATATTGTATCAGTACTTTATTTCTTTTTATGACTAAGATTTCATTGCATGGATGATGTTTTCCTATTCATCCATCCATTGATGAACATTTGTACTGTTCCTACTTTTTGGCTATTATAATAGACTAATGCTGCTGTGCATACTGTTGTGAATACTTGTGTCCAAGTTTTCATGTGGGCATGTGTTTTCAGTTTTCTTAGGTTTATGCATGCAGGACTGGAATTACTAGGTCATGCATTATCACTATGTTTAACCTTTTGAGGACCTCCCAGACTATTTTCAATATATTTATTTACAGAAAATCCATAATAGTTTTGGGTGGGAGAGGAGAGTGGGATAGAGAGGAAGATAAAGAGGTTCATTGAGGTGATGTCAATGGGAGCTGTATAATATGCTCAGGCAAAGCATTGGGACCCAGGTTGATTGTTGTCATGGGAACAGTTCCAAGTTAATCTTCAGAAGTGCAGCAAATCATAAAGGGTGTTGGTTGTGTTTTGCCAGGTCCAGCGAGTAGCCTAGAGTCAGATTTTTTTTTTTAATTGGGATACAGATGGAACAGGAGGCTCACTTTTTACCTTGGAGCAAAATAGAGAGACCAACACATTTTGTTTGTTAGCTGAAGCAATTGCTGTAAACAAGGGGCTCATTGCCAAGGCCCCACTCATACTAGCCCGCCTCACTCCATGGCAGGCCTGGCTGGGATAATGTTTCCTGGCCACCTTTGTCCTTTCATCTGCTTAAGCTAGTTACACTGTCACTTTGAACTCTGGTTCTGCTCTCTCTGGCTCTGATTCCTCTGGGAAGGCTGCTGTCCAGATGTTTAGGCATTTAGCAAATGCACTGTTCTGATGCCTTGGCAAGGTTACTTTCAGATGGGAATGAATATTTGATGCTCTTGGCTGTTGGTAGCATGTACACGCAAATGACCAGCAAAGTTCCTGCCTCTAACTCCCCGTGTCTCTAATTCCTTTTTATAGTAACAGATGATACATCATTGAAAGGAAAAATTACAAGGGAGCAGAGGGAAAGATATTCCTGTTTTTTTTTTTATTTTGCCCTTTCTTGAGGGTTGGACAAAAGCTGTCTAGATTATAGAGAGAAAAATACACTATAGAAAAGAAATGCCTTGTGTAGGTATTCCAAATTATAGAGCAGCAGAGAATGATTTTCCATCTTTCTTTAGGAGTTTGTTTCCCTTCCCTGAAATCCTAATCTATTAAGTTCCTGGGCTTAGTCTACTCATTTATATTTTTGATCCCTTTTGAACTAAGAATATCTTAGAGAATATCAGACCATTTTCACATTTTACAAATAGATTGTTGAAGCACCTAGCTCCCACACCATTCTTTCTCATAATCTTTCAGTGTCCTGGGACTTTGTAGCACTGTACTCCATTATATTCTCAAGTGTCTAATTCAGTGCCAAGCACATGTTCCTGGAGACAGTCTGTCTAGCCTCAAATGCAGACTCCTGCAGATACTACTTGTGTGCTCATGTAGAAGTGACTTAGCCATCTTTGTCTCACTATCTTTATAAAGTGTAGTTAGTGATGGCACCCATCTTAAAGTATTTTTGTATGAAGTAAGTGAACTAATATATTTAAATATTAGTTCATATAATATAATATCATATATTGAATATAATATCATATATTATATTGATATATAATCAACATATCATATATTATATTGATATAATATAATATATGATATTATATATTATAATATATGATATATTATATTGATATAATATAATATATGATATTATATCATATAATATATGATATTATATATTGAATATAATATCATATATTGAATATATGATATTTAAAGTGAACTAATATATTTAAAGTCAAAGAACAGCATTTGCAGAATAGGGGCTTAATAAATGTTGTCTGTCACCATTTCCTTTAATCATGTGACTCTTTTTTTAAACCACTATGTCTTACCTCTGAGCTGGGAGGCTGGGATAAGAAGGGAAGTCCTGTGGAATTGAAGCTTTAGGCTGGAGGACTCTTGGGTATAGTAATTCTTTTTGGATGTTAGTACAACCCAGCTACTTTTATGAAGATTTTGTGGGAAATTGGTGGCACAAGCATTGTCATTGTGCTCTGGGTATGTTTTGCTTTCACTTATCATTAGTTTTATAGTAGACTTCATCTCAACCATCTCATTCATGCAAAAGCCTTTGGAAACTTAATATAATTTTGTGAAGGCTTCCGATTCCTTTGGGCTTTGCTTAGGAACATAGCAAACACAGTTCTTAGCATCTCAAAGGGAGGCTTAAGCTGATAAAAATGTGAACTGCAAACGACTAGAGATTTGCTGAACATTTCATTTCTGGGTACACAGAGCAACTGGTCCAATGTGAATACTGCCATTGGGAGGTCACCTCTGCCCTTGATGGCTGGTGGCCCGGATGTACTGTGCTTGAATAAATGGAAGTCTGTTTGAGAGGGTGTGTGGATAGTCTACATCATGGCTACCACTCTTGAAAAGTAGCTCCAATATGTGACATACCCTAGGCTAGGCAGGACAAAGGAATGAACAGAGAAACCTGTTTTTCTGGCACTTTCCTGCTTCTTTCTGTATCACCTACCCGTTCCTCTTCCAATTCCATGAATTCAAACATGCTTGGATGGAAGGAATTCTGTGAGGTCACTGGCCTCTTGGAGAGGACATTCCAATGAAGGATTCCATGGGTGGGGGAATGAACGACTCCTAAATGTTGACATTCAGATGTGAACCTGTGTCAGAAAGATGCATGGATCAGTGAACCTTCCTGAGACCTTTCCACTTTGACATCTAACAGCCACCTGTAATTTTTTTTTTTTTGGTGGTTCTGGGGTTCCTGGAATTCCTTCTACCTCTGGGCTACACTCCCAGACCTATTTTATATTTTTGAAACAGGGTCTCTTATGCCAGTGCGGCTGGCTTCGAACCTGTGCGATCCTCCTGTCTCCGCCTCCCAAGTGCGAGGATTACAAGCGTGCGCCGCCACGCCCGGCTTCACCTGTAATTTTTAAATACCAGTATGAGGCCCCACAAAAATAGACTTATTTGGAAAGTTTTTGAAAATATAGACTCCCTGTACCCTAGAGTTTCTGGCTTAGTAAGTCTAGAGTATAGCCTAGGAATCTGAATTTTAAAAGCTCCTCAGAACAATTCTATCATCCAGTCAGGCCTACAAACATCTTAACTGGGGGATAATATGCCTGGCTGCACAATAGCATCACTATCTGTTGAGTTTTTAATAAGGTGCTCATGCCCAGGCCCTATCCTAGATATGGCTTCTACTTATTTGGGTGGAAGGTAAATGGGAATTCAATGCTCTTTTAAAGGCTGCCATGTGAATGTAGGTGCAGTTAAAGTTGAGAACCACTGAAAAATCGAAAGACTGACAATCAACTACTCGTTTCGTTGGTAAGGGCGGGGTATGGATTTACCAGCAGGTACCACAATCTGACATGCTGAGAATCCTAGCCAGGAGGGAGCTTGGAGACTATGTAATCCAGTGGTTTCCAGCCCCTTCAGTTGTATAGACCATTTGTATATATAATTCAGAAGATATTTTGAGGACTGACACAGAGTGGCTGGGTTCTGTTTTTGTTTATGTGATAAACCATTAAATTAAGATAAAATTCAACTATCATTTACTTGTGCTATTTGCTTTTTAAAAATTGTTGTGTATGTAATATCCAGTAGAGATTTAAAAGAAATACTTTCAGCTAAATAATAAAAGCTTTTGACTGAAAAATCTAAAATAATAAGTTATAACACTACCTAGAGGACAGACCTGAGCTAAAGGAACTTGCTACACCAGCCTCATTTCAGCGAGAACTTTTTACAGGCCAGGATTGATTCAAGAGCAGTCAGCTTCCAAGCCAAAGTCATAATTGTATACAAGAGGAAATTAAAACTGGAGAAGAGAAGGTAGTTGGCTCTCATCCCAGACATGACAGCCTCAGTGCTGAGACTAGAACTTGCTCTCTTGGTGTTTGGTCATATCCTCCTACAGGGCTCTGAAGACAAGTTCTTCCTATTTAGTGTACCTTGGGCCAAGCCTCTGGGTGTGAATGCTCAGTCTTTCTAGCCTCACCCAGGCATACTTAAGACAGTCACCTTTGTACAGTCAAGGATAACAGCTCTGTGAGAAGGCACTGTCCTCTAGCCTACATGATGCAGGATGATTGTGTGGGCCCTTGGAGTGACAGAGGGGAGATTTCAGTTGCAAAATGGAAGAGAAGATTATAGTCCTGTCACACTAGCAACACTGTGCTTTGAACATTAAAAAATCCGTGAAGAATTAATTTTCTGATTATCTCCTGCAGAGTCCAAGCCATCTTCCGTTACTATGCTGTTATTTATAATAAGTGAAAAAATTAGCTAATACTCTTAGAATTGCTTTGATTTGAGGAAATGGACATTTTACACAATTCTTTTGGAGAAGAAAGAAAATGCATTTCCAAATGCATTATCAATAAGTAGGACATTTGGGCCCTGAGATTGGAAGTGGAGAAGACGTGGTAAGCTCTTGGATTCTGATGTTCAATTCAATAAGTGAGGGAGGTGAGCAGCATGGGCAATGGCAAAATGCTCCATTCCTCTGAACAACTATAGGGCTATTGAAGGTCAGAACTTGTGCCAACTTGGAGTTTGTGTTCACTTGAAATAGTCAAATCCACTGCTTTGACCTATCAGAGAATGGAGGCAGGAAGGGACATATTCAATTCCTACCCGTGGAGCTGTCCTAGAGGGCAAGGTTATGACCTACTCTCTCCTAACATAGGTATGCCCCTCAGAGCTAGTAATACTTATTTTGTTGAAATGAAATGGCTTTTAGAAACCCAAAGTCATTTCCCTACATTGAAATCAGGTGGCATCTAGAGATCTAGACTTAACCAGGACAGTTTTGTGGGGGTGGCAAGAGTCAGCCAGGGAGCAGTCAGGAGGGAGTTGTGTCTGCCACGAAGCCATTGGATGGTGCCCTGAAAATGGGTCATGGAGGTGCCCTCGATGGGAGGAACACGGAACAGAAATGTCACTGACCTCATAATTTTGCTGAAATCTGGCCCTGCTTTCTTAGCCCATCCTTCTAAAACCTATTTCCTAAAGCAAACACGGCAGGTTTAATACCCCAGCTCCAAATCCCTCTGGAAACTCAGGTTCCTCTGGGATCCTACCTACCAGTGGTAAAAGACAGAAGGAATTCAGTTCCCTTTAAAACTGTCATCTGAATTCATTGTTGACCTCTTTCCTAATTTCTAATTTAGTCAAATAAACCCACATACTTTAAAGCCATACACTGCACCCCATCAGTTTCTAGACTTATTTAAGTACCATGGGAAGGAAGGAAAGGAGCTCCCCTTGTTCAGCTTGCTTCTTGCACGGGAGCATCTCCATCTCTTAGGATCTATAGAGGGAGATGGGACACTTGCCTTGTCCACCATAGGAATATGGAGGAAGCAGGGGACCACAGAGCCATGGAAGTGAACATGTATGCAGAATGTTGAGACCAACGTCCTTATTTCATGTTAGAGGCAGTTGGATAAAGCACAGGCAGTCAAGTGACAGGCCTCAGGTCACATCAGGTAGTGCCAGAGTTGGGGCTACAACAGGGTTCTTTGAGCCCTGATGGCAACACTTTGGTCACTGGATCATATCAAGTCCTGATTTTCAGCTGGAAGAATAGACTCATCTCCTCCCAATCTTAGGATGTTAAATGACTCAAGCGATCGTAGTTTGAAGGGATTAATTTGGAAAAATCTCTGCTGTTTGTATGCAGATGTGTGCTTGTTCATAGGTGTGTGTATAGTGATTGCGTATGTGTGTGTCTGTGTGTATCTATCCTGTGTGTGTATTTGAGCTGGGGTGGGGTGGGTCACCCAGGTTGGGGAGAAGAAGAATCAGCAGGACCGATTTCAGATGTCAGATCCCTCTTCTGAACTCTTGTCCTGCACACACAAGGAGGACTGTCTTTCCAGGCTGGCCTGAGTATGACTGAGACAAGGGTGCCACTACCCTCTGCTGGGCTGACAGATGAGTGCTGCTGACATACCAGCTGCACCTTGTCGCGGGGGGAGGGGGGAGGGATGAATTCAAGCCCACTGGAGGTTCAGCTGATCCACAATTTTTTGGGTTCTTCCACCTTACCTTTGAAGTTTTTGGATGCAGGTGCACCTGGTGCTTGATTATGACTGAGGTGAGTCATTGACACTACCCCACCCCCAAGCAAGGTCTGAAGATGCTGGAAACTCTAGCAAAGCCTGCATTGCATTTCTTCTCTTCTTGATCTCATTGGAGGGGGATCAGTACTCAGATTCTTCCAGAGTTAAATACTCTTTAAAGGGAAAGCCCCTACTGGCCTTGGGAAGTCCTTTCCTCTACGGTCACAGAACTCTGAGGGAGAAGCCAGATACTCTTTCCAAATAAGAACACACTGCATTGGCACAGTGTGCCATAATTTGTCATCTCTGTCCCCATTAATTTTCTCAGATGACCTTTATAAACCCGCTAGTCAAACAGAAGAGCAATTATTCTCATTTAATATGTGGGGAAACTGAGGCCCAGAAGGTTTGCTGCCCTTTGATTGACTTGGGAGTGATTAGCTAAGACATAAAATATACCTCCAGCTGGAATGAAATTTATCAGGTTTTAGTTTAAAATAAATTGAGCTCCAAGATAGTGCCAAGCAAAACACTTAGTAATTAAAAGGGCACTACAAGGACAAAATTCATAGCAGTTGCTGTCAGGCTGCTTTCTAACAACTCTGAGGCCTCAGCTTATGGTTCAGTTCCTGAGTTCTAAAGTGCATCCATATTTAACAAGGCCACCAGAAAGTCTCATGGTTGGTAACTATTTCACATACATCATTTCTTTTGTAAATAAAAATATTTATTGCCTTTTGGTCTTAAATTTAAATAATCTATCATATTTTATTTTCCTAATCTGTTTATAATGCAAGGGCAGTAGTTATTTTGTTCCCACTTTGCAGTTGCAGAAACTAAGGTCAGAGGAACTTTCACACCTTTAGCAAGCAGTGTTTGTTCTGGTGTTTGCTCAGTGTCAGGTGCTCTGTTAGACTAGAGAATACAGCAGTGAACAAGATAGTCCTGGTCCTAACACTCAGGGAACTCACAGCCAAGTAGGGCAGAGAGACACACAGATAAGTAACTACTGGAGGAGATAAAGCACGTGCGTTGTGATGAGTGCCATGAACGTGAGCCAGGCACCGTGAGACTGATGGCAAGGACCGTGCCTGGTAGAGGCTTCAAGGAAGCTTTTCTGGAATTCATGGGTTAAATGGAGTCATGGAGTTGGCCTAGCATATGGAGTGCACTCAGGGTGCAGAGTGATCTTGGCAAAGGCATGAGCAGTGTGAAGGTCCCGAAGAAGGAAGTTGCTTGGTATGTTCAAGTACCTGAGAAAGCCAACATAGGTGTAATACGGAGAACAAAGGAGGGAGTCCAAGGTGAGACTGACAGTCGAAGTCACACAGCTAGTCACAGGCAAAGTGGGAGCTAGAATGCTATCTACTTTCAGTGAGTCCTTAATATCTGTATTGCTTTACTCCCTCCATTCTTCTCCTACTTTCTCTCCAATCCTAAACGCCAGGATTTTTCAGGGCTACTACTTCTCCCCCCTCTGTCTCATTGCCCCCACTGTGCTTCCCATAATATAACTACTGAGTCTCCGCTAGTCAGAAACCCTACTGACCCATTAAGCCAGTAATTATAAACACAAATTTGTCATCACAGAAGTAAATGAATGGCATAGACTACTGTATAATCCAGTGGTGGGAGCTTGGCAAACTGGAGCATGCCTCTTCCCCTCATGATCCACCCCAGTGCTAGATGGTAGAATTTTTTTTCATTGATAGAATGTTATCTAATTGTACTGTCCAATAAAGTAGCCACTAGTCATATGTGGCTAGAATGACTGAGAAGTAAAATTTTTAGTTAATTTTATTTGAAACTTGTGCAGGCATGTGTGGCTATTGGGCTACCATATAGTACAAAGTAGCGCTAGCCATATTGTTTCCCTTCTCCATTGTGGGCCTAATATTGACAGATATTCCATTTTTTCAAGAAAAACCCAAATAACTGGATTTTCATTTGAAATCTTCTGATTTTTAAAATGTTGGCATCCAATCTGAATTTTATTTATTTATAATATATATATATATATATATATATATATATATATATATATATTTTTTTTTTTTTCCTTTGGTTTTGTTTTGGTACTAAGGATTGAACCCAGATATTGGGTTTTACATTCTATATCCAAGTTATAGCCTCAACCCTTTTTATTTTTATTTTTTATTTTGAAACAGGATCTCTGGAAGTTGCTGAGGCTTACCTTGAACCTGTGATCCTTCTGTTTCAGCTTCCCAAGTACTGAGATAATAGGCATGTGCTGCCATATCCAGACTCAGATTCAAAATTTAAAGATATATTTGAATATTCCTGTCTCTGAGAAGATGGAGTAGATTTATGTAAGTTCAACAAAACCTGAACATTATATATATATATATATATATATATATATATATATATATATATATCTCACATGTGGATAAAAAGATTCTGAAAGGCTGGGTGTGGTGGCACATGTTTGTAATCCCAGCATTTGGGAGGCTGAGACAGGAGGATTGCAGTTTGAGGCCAGTCTCAGCAATTTAGTGAGGCCCTTTGCAACTCAGTGAGACCCTGTTCCAAAATAAAGAATAAAAAATAGGGCTGAAGGTGTAGTTCAGAGATAGAATACTCCTGGGTTCCATCCCCAGAACCGAAAAAAAAAAAAATCTAAAAAATGAAGAGAGTGGAATCAAGATCTTGGGACCTGTTATGATGTGGATCTTAAGTGTCTCCCAAAGGCTCCTGTGCCAAAAGCTTTGTTGCTGGTCTGTGGAGCTTGTGGAAGGAGTTCATTGGATGGATGCCCTTGAAGAGGATGATGGGAACCCGCTCCTCCCGTGTCTTTGCTTCCTTGTGCCACGGGGCCATAGGTGAGCATCTTGCTCTGCCACCAGGTTCTGGCCATGATGTTCTACTTCACCACAGGCTCCAAAACAGTGGATCCAGATGACCATGGATTGAAATCTCTGAAGTCATGCATCAAAATAAATCTTTCCTCTCTATGCTGATTATCTCAGGTATCTTGTCATAGCAACAGAAAGTTGACTAACACAGTACCCAAGATGAGACACAGTGGTGAGCTCCCTGGATTTTCTTTCTATGTCATATATCCTAGATCTGAAACCAAAGAAGTCAGCAAATCAGAAACATTGATGGACAAAGGAAATATAAACACCAATAAAACTTTGCTCTTTATGACCCAAAGTACCAGGAAAAGAGGAAGCCCAGGTACACAGAAAATTTTCAGACAAAGCTCTTATATTCCAGCTAATAACTATAGAAAAAACTATCATTCCATGCCACCCATGCCAACAAAGGTCACCTGAAGAGCTTTAACTTCCACCTTTATAAAGCTGTATTAAAGCACCCAACATCCCTGCTGAGGCTGGGTCAATAAAGCCAAGTGAAGAACTGGAACTTTCATTTCCATGAGCTCATAGCCAGATCTTCTTCCTTCCCCACACAACTACGGTGTCAGTGGAGACCACTTTGGGGAACTTCGGAGCTTGGACTTCTACGTCCACCTAGCAACATCGTGAATCACCTTCCCTCCCTGTTGGGGTGATGCCCTAGATGGTCTTATGGAAAGTCAGGACTTTGAAAGGACAGTATATTAAACTATGACAGGATATGTACATATAGTGTAATAGCAAAGTACTTACTAAATGAAAAGCTATGCAAAAATGCACTAAAAGTAGTATAGATAAGTGAAAATGGATCTCTAAAAAATGTTAAAGGAAGGGAGGAAAACAGAATGGAAATTAGGCAAAGAAAGAAGGAAGCACAGAACAAAAAACAGAAAACAAAAAGCAAAATGGCAGATGTAAGCCCTACTGAGTTTTTTTCTTCCGAAGACGTAGAATGAAGCAAAAATGTCCACTCTCAGAACATTAAATAGAGTGCTAGAACTTCAACAAAAATGCAATGATATAGAAAAGGAAAGGCAGTCCTATCAGGAAGAAGTGTTCTTATTGACAGACGATGCGATTGTCTATTTGAAAACTCTTAAGACATCCACCAGATAAAATACAACTTCTAGAACTAAAAAGAGAATTTGTCAAGGTCAAAAGATGTAAGATACACATTAAAATATTTTAGCAATGAACACATGGACACTGAAATTAAAACTATAGTATCAGCTGGGGTGAGGTGGCACACACCTGTATTCCTAGTCATTGGGAAACTGAGACAGAAGGATGGTAGGTTCAAGTCCAGCATGTGGTAACTTAGAGAGATCCTGTTTAAAAATAAAATAGGGCTTGGGGTATAGCTCAGAGGTAGAGTGTTTTCCCTGAGTTAAATCCCCAGTACAAAACTTACAGGTTCAGTATCTTTTATAAGCACTCAAAAAATAAAATTCTTAGGTATAACTCTAACAAAATATAAAAAAGACTTACATTATGAATGTTGGTGGGGACAAAGATCTAAATAAATGGAGAAGAATATGTGTTCATGGAGTAGAAATATCAACATAGTAAAGATGGTATTTCTTCCCAAAATTATATACAGGCTTAATAAAATTTTTATCAGTATCTTGGCAAGACTTTTAGGTAGATACAGATAAGAATATTCCAAAATGTATATAGAAAAGCAAAAGAACTATACTAGCAAAGCCAATTTTGAAAATGAAGAATAAAGTAGGAAGAACCAGTCTATCCAATTTCAAAACTTATATAGCTGCAGTAATTAAGATTGCATCTTAATTATGTTGGCAAAGGAATAAACACATAGATCAATAGAACAGAATAGAAAACCCAGAAACAGACCTGCACAAATATGCCCAACTGATTTTTGGCAAAGGTGCAAAAGCAGTTCAGTGGGGAAAATATATCCTTTTCAACAAGTGGGTGCTGGAGAAATTGGATATCAATAAGTTAAAGAAAGAACCTAACCCCATTTAAAAAATTACCCCAAAATGGATCATTAATTTATATGTGAAATATAAAACTTGTAGAATAAGTCATAGGAGAAGATCTTTGAAATCTCAGGTTAGGCAAAGATTTATTAGTCAAAAGCATAATATATAAAGAAGAAACAGTGAACTTCGTTAAAATTAAAATCATTGGACTTTACTAAAATTAAAAACTTTTAGCTAGCCGGGTGTGGTGGCGCACGCTTGTAATCCCTGCACTTGGGAGGCGGAGACAGGAGGATTGCACAGGTTCAAAGCTAGCCTCGCTGGCTTAAGAGACCCTGTTTCCAAATTAAAAAAAAATATGTAAAATAGGTCTGGGAGTATAGCCTGGAGGTAGAAGGGTTTCCAGGAATCCCAGTACCACCAAAAACAAAATACAAAACAAAACAAAAACCCTTTTAGCTGAGTGTGGTGGCCCACACCTGTAATCCTAGTACTTGGGAGGCTGAAACAGGAGGATCACAGTCTTGAGGCCAGTCTCAGCAACTTAGGCCCTTAGCAACTTAATGAGACCCTGTTTCAAAATTTAAAAAAATAATGCTAGCCCCGGCCGAAATGCGCGTAGCACGCCAGACCCCTGGAGAAACCAGACCCAGTAAGACGCTGGGTTCTGGGCGGGGGTCGCGGGCTGGGCACGCCAGATGGGGCCCGGGTCGCGGGACTCTGGGCCCCAGACCGAACTGCGCATAGCACGCCAGACCCCTGGAGAAACCAGGCCCAGTAAGACGCTGGGTTCTGGGCAGGGGTCGCGCGCGGCGCACAAAAGCCGGGGCCTGGGTCGCGGGACCCTGGGCCCCGGGCCGAACTGCGCGTAGCACGCCAGACCCCTGGAGAAACCAGGCCCAGTAAGACGCTGGGTTCTGGGCGGGGGTCGCGGGCGGGGCACGCCTAATGGGGCCCGGGTCGCGGGACTCTGGGCCCCTGCCGAACTGCGCGTAGCACGCCAGACCCCTGGAGAAACCGGACCCAGTAAGACGCTGGGTTCTGGGCGGGGGTTGCGGGCTGGGCACGCCAGATGGGGCCCGGGTTGCGGGACTCTGGGCCCCAGACCGAACTGCGCATAGCACGCCAGACCCCTGCAGAAACCAGGCCCAGTAAGACGCTGGGTTCTGGGCAGGGGTCGCGGGCTGGGCACGCCAGATGGGGCCCGGGTCGCGGGACTCTGGGCCCCAGGCCGAACTGCCTGGAGAAATCCTAGTACTTGGGAGGCTGAAACAGGAGGATCACAGTCTTGAGGCCAGTCTCAGCAACTTAGGCCCTTAGCAACTTAATGAGACCCTGTTTCAAAATTTAAAAAAATAATGCTCCAAAATTTAAAAAAATAATTTTAAAATTTTAAAATTTAAAAAATTTTAAATAATTTTAAAATTTAAAAAAATAATGCTCTTAAAAAAATAATGTTTCTCCAGGCCGACCCCTGGAGAAACAAGGCCCAGTAAGACGCTGGGTTCTGGGCGGGGGTCTAGCACAGGGCACACCAGCTGGGGCCTGGATCGCGGGACTCTGGGTCCCGGCCCAACTGCGAGTAGCACGCCAGACCCCTGGAGAAACCTGGCCCAGAACAGAAAAAGATAAAGAAAAATATCGGAGAGGTGGTAAGAAAGCCGTTATGGATGCCAGGACACTGGAGATGCAGACAAAACTTATCTAAATGCACTGGAACTTATGGAAAAATTCGCCGTGAAAGAGGACTGCTATTTCTCTATATTGTTAAGAATCTCAGACATCACATATAAGGAGAGAGTTTAGCGGAGACCAAGGAGAAATGCGGTGTTGAAAGAGTTCTTCGCGATGGTGGTAGAGACTTGTATTCAGGAGAAGCAGAAACCGGATCTTACCAACTTTATTTTTTTGGAGAAATTACACCAAATGTCGAATGCTACCATCACGCATGCTTAGGAACACTGGACAACATTCAGAGTGGAAAAAGAGCCTGGGAAGGATTTGAAACGGTGGAGGCAGTGGCAATGCCAGTGGCCAATATTCGGGGGAGGCAGAGATCTGATACATTACAACTGGAACCTTTGAAATACTAACCACAGAGACAGTGATCGGAACCTGCTGAGGGGTTAGGCGGGCGCCGGGGCCAGTGGCCGACATCGGAGCTTGCTGTGAGGCAGGGCCACTACTGAGGCCTCCGTGGCCGGGATTGGAACCTGCAGAGGGGTTAGACCGATGCTGGGGCCAGCGAGGCCGGCATTGGAGCCTGCCATGATGCAAGGCTTGTGCTAGGGCCTCCGAGGTCGGGTCCGGAACTTGCTGAGGGGTTAGGCCGGTGCTGGGGTCAGCGAGGCCGGCATCGGAGCCTGCCGTGAGGCAAGGCCAGTGTTGGGGCCCCCGAGGATGGGACCGGAGCCTGCTGAGGGGTTAGGCCGGTGCTGGGGCCAGCGAGGCTGGCATCAGAGCCTGCCATGAGGCAAGGCCGGTACTTGGGCCTCCGAGGCCAGGATAAGTGCCTGCCGAGGGGTTAGGCCGGTGCTGGGGCCTCCGAGGCCAGGATAAGAGCCTGCTGAGGGGTTAGACCGGTGCTGGGGCCAGCGAGGCCGGCATCGGAGCCTGCCTTGAGGCAAGGCCGGTACTGGGGCCTCCGAGGCCAGGACAAGAGCCTGCCGAGGGGTTAGGCCGGTGCTGGGGCCAGCGAGGCCGGCATCGGAGCCTGCCTTGAGGCATGACCAGTGCTGGGGCCTCCGAGGCCGGGATTGGAGCCTGCCGAGGGGTTAGGCCGCTGCTGGGGCCAGCGAGGCCGGCATCGGAGCCTGCCTTGAGGCAAGGCCAGTACTGGGGCCTCTGAGGCCGGGATCGGAGGCTGCCGAGGGGTTAGGCCACTGATGGGGCCAGTGAGGCCGGCATCAGAGCCTGCCGTGAGGCAAGGCCGGTACTGGGGCCTCCGAGGCCAGGATAAGAGCCTGCTGAGGGGTTAGGCCGGTGCTGGGGCCAGCGAGGCCGGCATCGAAGCCTGCCGTGAGGCATGACCAGTGCTGGGGCCTCCGAGGCCGGGATCGGAGCATGCCGAGGGGTTAGGCCGGTGCTGGGGCCAGCGAGGCCGGCATCGGAGCCTGCCGTGAGGCAAGGCCGGTACTGGGGCCTCCGAGGCCAGGATAAGAGCCTGCCAAGGGGCTAGGCCGGTGCTGGGGCCAGCGAGGCCGGCATCGGAGCCTGCCGTGAGGCATGACCAGTGCTGGGGCCTCCGAGGCCGGGATCGGAGCATGCCGAGGGGTTAGGCCGGTGCTGGGGCCATTGAGGCTGGCATCGGAGCCTGCCTTGAGGCAAGGCCAGTACTGGGGCCTCTAGGCCAGGATAAGAGCCTGCCGAGGGGTTAGGCCGGTGCTGGGGCCAGCGAGGCCGGCATCGGAGCCTGCCGTGAGGCAAGGCCGGTACTGGGGCCTCCGAGGCCAGGATAAGAGCTTGCCGAGGGGTTAGGCCGGTGCTGGGGCCAATGAGGCCGGCAGCGGAGCCTGCCGTGAGGCATGACCAGTGCTGGGGCCAGCGAGGCCGGCATCGGAGCCTGCCGTGAGGCAAGGCCAGTACTGGGGCCTCCGAGGCCAGGATAAGAGCCTGCCAAGGGGTTAGGCCGGTGCTGGGGCCAGCGAGGCCGGCATCGGAGCCTGCCTTGAGGCATGACCAGTGCTGGGGCCTCCGAGGCTGGGATCGGAGCCTGCCGAGGGGTTAGGCCGCTGATGGGGCCAGCGAGGCTGGCATCGGAGCCTGCCGTGAGGCAAGGCCGGTACTGGGGCCTCCGAGGCCAGGACAAGAGCCTGCCGAGGGGTTAGGCCGGTGCTGGGGCCAGCGAGGCCGGCATCGGAGCCTGCCGTGAGGCAAGGCCGGTACTGGGGCCTCAGAGGCCAGGATAAGAGCTTGCCGAGGGGTTAGGCCGGTGCTGGGGCCAACGAGGCCGGCAGCGGAGCCTGCCGTGAGGCATGACCAGTGCTGGGGCCTCCGAGGCCGGGATCGGAGCATGCCGAGGGGTTAGGCCGGTGCTGGGGCCAGCGAGGCCGGCATCGGAGCCTGCCGTGAGGCAAGGCCAGTACTGGGGCCTCCGAGGCCAGGATAAGAGCCTGCCAAGGGGTTAGGCCGGTGCTGGGGCCAGCGAGGCCGGCATCGGAGCCTGCCGTGAGGCAAGGCCGGTCTGGGGCCTCCGAGGCCAGGACAAGAGCCTGCCGAGGGGTTAGGCCGGTGCTGGGGCCAGCGAGGCCGGCATCGGAGCCTGCCTTGAGGCAAGGCCGGTACTGGGGCTTCTGAGGCCGGGATCGGAGCCTGCCGAGGGGTTAGGCCGCTGCTGGGGCCAGTGAGGCCGGCATCGGAGCCTGCCGTGAGGCAAGGCCGGTACTGGGGCCTCCGAGGCCAGGATAAGAGCCTGCTGAGGGGTTAGGCCGGTGCTGGGGCCAGCGAGGCCGGCATCGGAGCCTGCCTTTAGGCAAGGCCGGTACTGGGGCCTCGAGGCCAGGATAAGAGCCTGCCGAGGGGTTAGGCCGGTGCTGGGGCCAGCGAGGCCGGCATCGGAGCCTGCCGTGAGGCAAGGCCGGTACTGGGGCCTCCGAGGCCAGGATAAGAGCTTGCCGAGAGATTAGGCCGGTGCTGGGGCCAACGAGGCCGGCAGCGGAGCCTGCCGTGAGGCATGACCAGTCCTGGGGCCTCTGAGGCCGGGATCGGAGCATGCCGAGGGGTTAGGCCGGTGCTGGGGCCAGCGAGGCCGGCATCGGAGCCTGCCATGAGGCAAGGCCGGTACTGGGGCCTCCGAGGCCAGGATAAGAGCCTGCCGAGGGGTTAGGCCGGTGCTGGGGCCAGCGAGGCCGGCATCGGAGCCTGCCGTGAGGCAAGGCCGGTACTGGGGCCTCCGAGGCCAGGATAAGAGCTTGCCGAGGGGTTAGGCCGGTGCTGGGGCCAATGAGGCCGGCAGCGGAGCCTGCCGTGAGGCATGACCAGTGCTGGGGCCAGCGAGGCCGGCATCGGAGCCTGCCGTGAGGCAAGGCCAGTACTGGGGCCTCCGAGGCCAGGATAAGAGCCTGCCAAGGGGTTAGGCCGGTGCTGGGGCCAGCGAGGCCGGCATCGGAGCCTGCCTTGAGGCATGACCAGTGCTGGGGCCTCCGAGGCTGGGATCGGAGCCTGCCGAGGGGTTAGGCCGCTGATGGGGCCAGCGAGGCTGGCATCGGAGCCTGCCGTGAGGCAAGGCCGGTACTGGGGCCTCCGAGGCCAGGACAAGAGCCTGCCGAGGGGTTAGGCCGGTGCTGGGGCCAGCGAGGCCGGCATCGGAGCCTGCCGTGAGGCAAGGCCGGTACTGGGGCCTCAGAGGCCAGGATAAGAGCTTGCCGAGGGGTTAGGCCGGTGCTGGGGCCAACGAGGCCGGCAGCGGAGCCTGCCGTGAGGCATGACCAGTGCTGGGGCCTCCGAGGCCGGGATCGGAGCATGCCGAGGGGTTAGGCCGGTGCTGGGGCCAGCGAGGCCGGCATCGGAGCCTGCCGTGAGGCAAGGCCAGTACTGGGGCCTCCGAGGCCAGGATAAGAGCCTGCCAAGGGGTTAGGCCGGTGCTGGGGCCAGCGAGGCCGGCATCGGAGCCTGCCGTGAGGCAAGGCCGGTCTGGGGCCTCCGAGGCCAGGACAAGAGCCTGCCGAGGGGTTAGGCCGGTGCTGGGGCCAGCGAGGCCGGCATCGGAGCCTGCCTTGAGGCAAGGCCGGTACTGGGGCTTCTGAGGCCGGGATCGGAGCCTGCCGAGGGGTTAGGCCGCTGCTGGGGCCAGTGAGGCCGGCATCGGAGCCTGCCGTGAGGCAAGGCCGGTACTGGGGCCTCCGAGGCCAGGATAAGAGTCTGCTGAGGGGTTAGGCCGGTGCTGGGGCCAGCGAGGCCGGCATCGGAGCCTGCCTTTAGGCAAGGCCGGTACTGGGGCCTCGAGGCCAGGATAAGAGCCTGCCGAGGGGTTAGGCCGGTGCTGGGGCCAGCGAGGCCGGCATCGGAGCCTGCCGTGAGGCAAGGCCGGTACTGGGGCCTCCGAGGCCAGGATAAGAGCTTGCCGAGAGATTAGGCCGGTGCTGGGGCCAACGAGGCCGGCAGCGGAGCCTGCCGTGAGGCATGACCAGTCCTGGGGCCTCTGAGGCCGGGATCGGAGCATGCCGAGGGGTTAGGCCGGTGCTGGGGCCAGCGAGGCCGGCATCGGAGCCTGCCATGAGGCAAGGCCGGTACTGGGGCCTCCGAGGCCAGGATAAGAGCCTGCCGAGGGGTTAGGCCGGTGCTGGGGCCAGCGAGGCCGGCATCGGAGCCTGCCGTGAGGCAAGGCCGGTACTGGGGCCTCCGAGGCCAGGATAAGAGCTTGCCGAGGGGTTAGGCCGGTGCTGGGGCCAATGAGGCCGGCAGCGGAGCCTGCCGTGAGGCATGACCAGTGCTGGGGCCAGCGAGGCCGGCATCGGAGCCTGCCGTGAGGCAAGGCCAGTACTGGGGCCTCCGAGGCCAGGATAAGAGCCTGCCAAGGGGTTAGGCCGGTGCTGGGGCCAGCGAGGCCGGCATCGGAGCCTGCCTTGAGGCATGACCAGTGCTGGGGCCTCCGAGGCTGGGATCGGAGCCTGCCGAGGGGTTAGGCCGCTGATGGGGCCAGCGAGGCTGGCATCGGAGCCTGCCGTGAGGCAAGGCCGGTACTGGGGCCTCCGAGGCCAGGACAAGAGCCTGCCGAGGGGTTAGGCCGGTGCTGGGGCCAGCGAGGCCGGCATCGGAGCCTGCCGTGAGGCAAGGCCGGTACTGGGGCCTCAGAGGCCAGGATAAGAGCTTGCCGAGGGGTTAGGCCGGTGCTGGGGCCAACGAGGCCGGCAGCGGAGCCTGCCGTGAGGCATGACCAGTGCTGGGGCCTCCGAGGCCGGGATCGGAGCATGCCGAGGGGTTAGGCCGGTGCTGGGGCCAGCGAGGCCGGCATCGGAGCCTGCCGTGAGGCAAGGCCAGTACTGGGGCCTCCGAGGCCAGGATAAGAGCCTGCCAAGGGGTTAGGCCGGTGCTGGGGCCAGCGAGGCCGGCATCGGAGCCTGCCGTGAGGCAAGGCCGGTCTGGGGCCTCCGAGGCCAGGACAAGAGCCTGCCGAGGGGTTAGGCCGGTCCTGGGGCCAGCGAGGCCGGCATCGGAGCCTGCCTTGAGGCAAGGCCGGTACTGGGGCTTCTGAGGCCGGGATCGGAGCCTGCCGAGGGGTTAGGCCGCTGCTGGGGCCAGTGAGGCCGGCATCGGAGCCTGCCGTGAGGCAAGGCCGGTACTGGGGCCTCCGAGGCCAGGATAAGAGTCTGCTGAGGGGTTAGGCCGGTGCTGGGGCCAGCGAGGCCGGCATCGGAGCCTGCCTTTAGGCAAGGCCGGTACTGGGGCCTCGAGGCCAGGATAAGAGCCTGCCGAGGGGTTAGGCCGGTGCTGGGGCCAGCGAGGCCGGCATCGGAGCCTGCCGTGAGGCAAGGCCGGTACTGGGGCCTCCGAGGCCAGGATAAGAGCTTGCCGAGAGATTAGGCCGGTGCTGGGGCCAACGAGGCCGGCAGCGGAGCCTGCCGTGAGGCATGACCAGTCCTGGGGCCTCTGAGGCCGGGATCGGAGCATGCCGAGGGGTTAGGCCGGTGCTGGGGCCAGCGAGGCCGGCATCGGAGCCTGCCATGAGGCAAGGCCGGTACTGGGGCCTCCGAGGCCAGGATAAGAGCCTGCCAAGGGGCTAGGCCGGTGCTGGGGCCAGCGAGGCCGGCATCGGAGCCTGCCTTGAGGCATGACCAGTGCTGGGGCCTCCGAGGCCGGGATCGGAGCCTGCCGAGGGGTTAGGCCGCTGCTGGGGCCAGCGAGGCCGGCATCGGAGCCTGCCGTGAGGCAAGGCCAGTACTGGGGCCTCCGAGGCCAGGACAAGAGCCTGCCGAGGGGTTAGGCCGGTGCTGGGGCCAGCGAGGCCGGCATCGGAGCCTGCCGTGAGGCAAGGCCGGTACTGGGGCCTCTGAGGCCAGGATAAGAGCCTGTCAAGGGGTTAGGCCGGTGCTGGGGCCAGTGAGGCCGGCATCGGAGCCTGCCGTGAGGCATTACCAGTGTTGGGGCCTCCGAGGCCGGGATTGGAATCCTGCCAAGGGGTTAGACCGGTGCAGGGGCCAATGGCCAGCATCGGAGCCTGGCGTGAGGCAAGTTCACTCCTGCGGCCTCCAAGGTCGGGACCAAAGCCAGCTTAGGGGTTTGACTGGTTCAGGGGCAGCGAGACCAGAACTGGGTCCTCCCATGAGGCAAGGCCGCTGCGTGAGCCAGCGAGGTCTGGATCAGTCCACTGAGTAGCCAGGCCACTACTGGGACCATCAAGAGTGGGATTGGTACTTGCAACGCAGCATGCACAGAGAAATATCGCAGAAAATATAAATCAGACGCTTCTCTTAATCAGCAATAACTAGGAGGAAAAGAGCAACAGGAAGAGGTTGAGCTATAGAAAGGGCCCTATAGTGAAGCAACTAATGCGATCAATCAGAGGGTATGTAATACTGGAGGACGGAGCCTCTTTAAAATGCAGGAGGTACATAAACAAATGTATCAAAGTAAATCACCAAAGAAGTGTGGGATGGAGGGAGGGGGAGGGAATGGGACGGGGGGCTGGAGGAGGGCTAATTGGATGATGTGTGCTTGTATATCCTCTCAAGTCTGGTACTCCAATGTGATTGATATATGACTACAATGCACCAATTTAAAAAATAAATTAATTAAAAAAAATAAATGGACAAAAAAAAAAATAATGCTAGAAGTGTTCAATCAACAGCACCACACACACATACAGTAAAAACTCAACTCAGTCTTTCCTACTATACATTCGCAACAGGGATCACTTCTATGATTCCAAAATGTTTAGGGGTTTCTCTCTCCAAGCAAGCAAGCAATCAGTTCCTCAGAGTTCCGCAGAGGACACTAACTGATTATCCTCTAATTCCATTCAGTTCTGTTGCTTTCTACTTGGAGAGCCGGTCAGATCCCACAGGTTGGGGCTTAGTCCCACAGGATGGCTTCCTCTGAATATACCAGTCACAAGTCTAGGCCTCCAGAACAGCTGACCAACTGGCTTCAAATTGGGGTTTCCGTGACCCCATCTTTGGGTCCTATTAATTTGCTAGAGCAGCTCAAAAATGCAGGGAAACAGCATACATCCATTAACAGGATTATTCTAAAAAAATTTTTTTAAAGAATACAAATAAGCATCCAGATGAAGAGCCACATTGGTGAGGTTTGGAAGAATCCTGAGCCCAGAACGCATCCGTGTGGAGCTGGAGTGCACTACCCGCCTGGCAGGTTGATGAGTTCTTGTTCACCCTCCTCTTAGCCTCTGGCTACAGCCTTTAGCTGTTCAGACGCTCTCTGAACCCTGTCCTTTCCCTTTTTTATGGAACTTTATTGGAGAAATGTGACTAGACAAAATGAGTATGATCTAATGTTAAAGTTTGTGATCTGCTATTAGGCAAGGTAGATTTTTTTTTTTTTTTTTTGGCCAGCTCTATGACAGGAAGGGAGAGAACGATTAGAGCATATGTTTAGTTTCTATGTCCCACCTTGGGGGAAAGGAATTCTAGTTTCTATGCCTTGGGAAGAAGAAAGAATAGGTGGAAGGAAGGCAGAAAAAGTCTAGATGGAGAAAGACTTTGTTCTGTGGAAGTCGAAAGTGCCCCAACATTATCAAAAAGGACTATCAATCTGTAGCTACTTGAAGCTACTTGAAAACTAGTTCAGGAACCAAGGAGCAAAGGCCATTACTTTAGATTTATTGTTCTATTCATTTAGGAAATACCAAGAGCCTTGGGAGTTATGAGTCAGGGACCATGGACGAAAACTAAAATATGTAAATTATATAACAGCACAGAGTCTAACCCTATAACTTCTTACATCTTCTTTTTCTCTTTTTTCCTCTTGCATCTTCTTTTTCTCTTTCTCTCTTCTTTTTCTTCTTCCTGTGTAGTACAGTTTTGCATTGTGAGCTTATCTCCGGTGAGATTTTATTTGTAGGAATCCCATGTGTTAAGAGTGTTTCCTAAACTGGAGTGATTTTACATTAATGAATCCAGGCACCACAGGAGAAGTACCAGTGGTGGGGGGCCATTTGTATTGTTCATTTCTTGGCTTAAGGATATCTATTTATTTATTTATTTATTTATTTATTTATTTATTTATTTATTTATTTACGGGTCTGAGGATGGAACTCAGAGGCATTTGACCTCTGAGCTACACCCCTTGCCCATTTTTTTTATTCTTTAGTTTGAAACAGGGTCTCACTGAGTTGCAGAGGGCCTCACTAAGTAGCTGAGGCTGTCCACGACCGCAATCCTCCTGTCTCAGCCTCCCAAATGCTGGGATTACAAATGTGCACCACCACACCCGGATGTTTAAGGATTCTTATAATTTACAAGATTATATATATATATATATATATATTTCCAAATATATATATGTATGTGTGTGTGTCTGTGTCTGTGTGAACCCCATATGAATGCAGTTATGCATTGTAATGCATGTCTCTGTTTTCTACCAAAGACCTAAGTTATTTTTTAGATTTTATCATTATTTTTCTTTTTACTTAGTTGCAAACTCTTAAAAAATTATTCTTTTAGATTTTTACCTCTCATTTTAGTATTTAAGTGTACATCTTATAGTTTCCTTTGTGGTTGTTCTAGGCATTATAATATGCACATTTCACTTATCACCATCCACTGATATCAATATTTTGCCACTTTTAGTGAACCTTCCTTCTACTTGGGTTCTTTTATTTCCCCAATTTTAGATATTGTTCTGAATGTCAGAAGGAGTTGTGACTTTTGTTTTTCAAATGTTATTTAATAGTCGGGCATGGTGGCACACGCTTGTAATCCCTGTGCTTGGGAGGCAAAGACAGGAGGATCGCGCAGGTTCGAAGCCAGCCGCGCTGGCTTAAGAGACCCTGTTTCCAAATAAAAAAAGTATAAAAATAGGTCTGGGAGTGTAGCCCGGAGGTAGAAGGGTTTCCAGGAACCCTGGTACCGCCAAAAAATAAATGTTATTTATTTGTGAGGAGGCATATAGTTTATTGTAGGTACCCATTTTTTCTTTTATCAATCTGAAAGCTTCAACTTTCTTTTATAATTTCTTTTCTGTTTGAATAACTTTCTTAAATAATTTTTTTACAGTACTGGGGATAGAACCCAGGGGCATTCTACTTCCAAGCTACACCCCCAGCCTTATTTTTTATTATTTATTTTGAAACAGGATCTTGCTGAGCTCCAAAGGGCCTCACTAAGTAGGTGAGGATGTTTGAGAACCCTGATCCTCCTGTCTCAGCCTCCCAATGCTGGGATTACAAGTGTGTGCCACCGCGTCTGGCTTCTCTTAAACATTTTTTTTTTTGTGTGTGTGTGTTGTACCAGGGATGGAGCACAGGGGCATTGCACCTCTGAGCTACACCCCCAGTCATATTTTTTAGTCTCTTTATTTTTGAAAGAGGGTCTCACTGAGTTGTGAAGGGCTTCACTTAGTAGCTGAGGCTGTCTGTAAACCACTATCCTCCAGTCTCCACCTCCTGAATGCTGGAATTACAAGTGTGTGCCACCACTGCTGGCCCCCTCAAGTCATTTTTTTTCTTTTCTTTTTTTTTTTTAATTTGCAGTGCTGGGGATTGAACCCAGGGTCTCACACATGTTAGGAAAGTACTCTAGCGCTGAGCTACCTCCTCAGTCCTTCTTAAGTCATTTTTAAGAGAAGTTATTCCAAAGACAAATTTCTTTTTTTTTTCTTTTTATTGGTGCATTGTATTTATACATCATAATGGGGTAAAAAACTTGTATAGGCATAAATAAATGCACACATCATCCAGCCAGCCCCCACTCAGTCCCCACCTCACTCTCTCCCCATCCTTCCCTCCCATGCTTGGTTTAGTGGTTGACTTCGATATGAATAAGTACATCATGCATCTATCCAAAAGAAAGTAAACCAAATTACCAAACTAATGCATGTGTATCTATGTTCAAAGCTACACAATTCACCATAGCCAAACTGTGGAACCAGCCAAGATGTTCATCAACAGATGAATGGATTACAAAACTGTGGGATATGTACACAATGGAATTTTACTCAGCCATAAAAAAAATACAATTGTGTACAATTGTGGTATTTTCAGGGAAATGGATGGATCTTGAGGACATTATGTTAAGTGAGATTAGTCAGTCACAAAAAATAAGGAATCGGATGCTTTCCCTAATATGTGAAAGCTAGGGTGAATGGGGTCATAGGAGGAACTACAGGTGAAGAAAGAGATCCTATAGAGTAGCAAATAAGACAACCAAAGACAAATTTAGTTTTCCTTAATTTTAGGATGTCTTTTTACCTTTGTTTCTGAAGGATAGTTTTGCTGGATATAGTATTTATGGTTTAAAGTTATTTTATCTCTGCACTTAAAAATGTTATCCAACTTCCTCTGATCACTACAGTTTCTGATGAGAAGTCTGCAATGTCATTAAAATTGTTTTTATCATATAGTTAGACTGACAGTTTTCTCTGGCTACTTTTAATTTTTTTCTTTGTCTTTGATTTTTCAAAAATTTAATTATGTTATGTATTGGCCTGAATTTCTTTAAGTTTATCCAGTTGGAGATTGACGTATCTTTTGAATCTGTGGATTTATGTTTTTCATTAGATTTGGAGAGTTTACATCACTCATTTCTTTAAATAGCCCTTCAGCTTCATCCCCTTTTCCCCTTCAGCTTCTTTCTCTTTTTTCCTGTCTTCTGAGTCTACAGTGATACAAAAAGTTGCTTATTTTGTCATTGTCCCACAGGTTCCTGGGGCTTTTTAAAATTTTTTTTTGTTTTTCATTTACTTTATTTTCTCTATGTTGTTCAGATTGGTTGAATTTTAATGATCTAGCCTCAAAGTCCTTGATTCTATTTTTATCATTTCCACTCTGATACTGAACTCATCTAGCAAGGTTTTAATTTCCATTACTGTATTTTCAATTATATAATGTCTTCTTGGTATTTGTGTTTTATAGTATATATTTCTTTGTTGAGACATTCTATTTTTCACTTATTTCCAAGTAATTAGTGATTTCTTGTTAAAGCATTTTACAATACTTTAAAATACTTGATAGTCCCGATATTTGATGTGTCTGACTGTTAGGCTCAGTTGTTTGCTTTGATCTCAGAGATTATTCTTGTCCTTGGTATAACCAGTGATTTCCAACTGTGGAGATTTTGTCTACTATATTAGGGTCTTATTTTAATATAGTATTTTAGCAGTCACTGCATTTAAGTTTAGCACACAGTTCTAGACTGCATGGGCTATGGTTCCTATGAAAGTTAAACTTTCAGAGTTTTGCAATGTTATTTTGTTCTGTTCAGTACTGTCCTTGCTGGTATTGCCAAAAGAGACTTCCCCAGACTGGGCCACCAGTGTCTATCAGCGGGGTAGGGGCATTTTAGGTCCATGAGAGGTCCAGGATCGAGCCACTTTTCTTGGAAGAATTCCCTTTCCTGGTGTGGAATTCTCTCAGGGTTAGAAGGGAGTCTCAAACTCATTGGGAAGGAGACTACCTCTCTCTCTGGTCATGTATTTTCAGGGAAGCTCTTGTTTGGCTTTCTTTTCTAGTGTCATTAGCTTGCAGAGCACTTTCATTCATTTCAGGAGAGACATGAGGTATCTGAGCTGCTTTCTGTTGTTAGATAGGGATAGGCTACAATATACCTGGGCTGCACTCTTCACTGGATAGGAAGTCTGAAAATGCCCTCCCACTATGTTCTCCAGTTCTGGGCTTCCTAACCAGTCCTCCTTATTCTTTCCAACTCCAAGAATTCTTGTATTATATCTTCATTTATAGTTATAACTTAGCAGAGAGGAGTAAGGAGAATTAAATCTATACAATCTTATCCAGAGTGGAAAGTTTTCTATTTGTTTATTTTCAAATTTTGGAATTTAAAATTCTCATGATTCTATTATCCAATCAAAGCAATATTTTTGTTCATTTTATTTTTTTAGAACTTCTCTACATTATGAATTATGGATAGGTTAAATGCATTTTTATTTTAATTGACACATAGTAATTATACATCTTTATGGGGTATAGTGTGACATTTCCAAATGTGTATACAGTGTAAAGTGACTGAATCAAGGTAATTGGGATATCTATTTCCTCAGACACATATCATTTCTTTGTGCTAAAAACATTCAAACTCTTCTCTACTAACTCTTTTGAAGTATTCAATTAATTGTTGTCAATCATGATTATTTTACTGTGTTATAGTATAGTAGAAGTTATTCCTCCTATCCAACTGCACCAAATATCCATTCCTATCTCCATTCCTCCATTCTCCAAACCAGGCTTTCCAGGCTTTGATGACCACTATTTTATTCTCTAGGTCTTTAAGATAAACCTTTTAACCTCTACATATAAATAAAAATATGTGGTATTCATCTTTCTGTGCCTGATTATTTTCAGTTAACACAATGTCCCCCAGTTCCATCCATGTTGCTGCAAAGAACAGAATTTCATTTTTTTGATGGCTGAATACTATTGCATTGTGTACATAAACCACATTTTCTTTATCCATTAATCTGCTAATGGACATCTAAGTTAATTCCACTAAATAGATTTTATATGCTATATTTTCAGTTTACATTTTATCATACATATGTTTTAATGTTGTCCTAGTTTTTTCTTTTTGATTCACTTAATAAACATATTTATAAAATGATTTGAGAAATTTGTGAAGTTATATTTTTGGAAACAGAGTATTAAGCCTTTTTTGGTACTCTGAAATTATTTTACAAAGATTATTTCTCTGCATATCTCTCCATACAATTCCTTCATTTGTAAAGCAAGGCAGGCCAGATGAGCTATAAGAATCAAGTGATCTTTGAAAATATACTAGTTGGAAAGTAGGGATGATACTGGACAGTCTGAAAGAGTAAATGAACATTTTGGAGGGTACAAGCAACAGGAAGCAAGCTTCTGCTAAAATTTGAATGCCTGCATCCCAGAATGGAACATAAGCTGGCTGGGCTAACTGAGGCATGGGACTGAATAGGTGCCATTTTCTGACTCCACCAGTGAATCGTGGAGGAAGTCGCGAGTGGCCTCTTCTCTGAGAGGGTTCCACAAACAAAACCACCTAGGGATGCCTCAAGCAGCATAAATTGGTTCCCATAGAAATGATACAAAAAAGGAATTTGTGAGAATAAATGTGTCTTGGCGAGAAACAAGGAAAATTCTAGAAAGCTGATAATATATAGCATTACAAGGAAAGTAGGGTTAGGCTATGTTAAATAAATGGCTAGGCTTACATAGTTAATTATCATATTCAAGCATATCTTGAGAAATTTTATATTTTAGGATGTAATTACCTAGAAAATTCTTCCATGGTGTAAATATGATTTTTATCCATATCCCTTAAGCAATAGTTTACTTCTGGTGAAATACCTGAAGGCTAATGATGCACAGGATGATGAAGGGCGTGGCCCTGGTGCTGCTGATAATGGCAGAGTGGAGACTAGAATTCATTTCTCTCCTTTACACACTCTCCTTTCCATGATCCATGGAGCCAGCGGGTTTCAGCTCCTCAGAGTATAGAATCAATAGAAACAAGTTTAACCTGCTGCAAAATAGGCTTCAATTAGATGATATTTCTTTCTATAAGTGACATGTGTGAAAGAATGAACTTGACTGGATAACTTTTTAAATCTTTAAGACTGGTATTCTAGGCTTTCAGAACTGATTGTGCTATTTTATGTGAAGGCAGAAAGAGGAGATGGATTTGAAAGAAAGAATATCTAACTTGGGATATGATTATGTTATATAGTTCAGATCTGAAATATTCCCCAAAGCCCATGTGTTGAGGGCTTGGTGACTAGCTACTGGGGCTATTGGGAGATGGTAGAAACTTTAGTAGGTGGGGCCTAGTTGAAAGTGAGCCACTTGGGGGGAGGTGTCTTTGAAAGATAAATTTTGTCCCCAGGCCCCTCACTCTCTCTTTCTCTCTTCCTGGATGTCATGAGATAAGCAGCTTCCTCCATCACATGCTTTCACCACCACAATGTTCTGTCTTGCCTCAGGCCCAAAGCATTGAAGCCAGTTAATCACATTCTGAAAACCCCGAAACCATGAGGCAAAATAAATCTTTCCTCTCTTAAGTTGATTTTATTAGGTATTTTGTCACAGCAACAAAAAGCCGACAAACATGGATTGCAAGAAAATTTTTATTTTATTTTTAATATTTTTATTGATGCATTATAGTCTCGCATCATAATGTAACTCATTAGTGAAAGTGACAGATATGTATGAGACACTTTTTAGAAATAGAATGTGAGAGTAAGTTTTGTCAAATATCTTCCATATGCCTCTTTGACTCAAGAGAATAATCTCTCTGGACTAAATCTAATAGCTTCCTTGTCCTCTGGCCAATAGGGAACCCTGGTGAGAAATGTTGAGGGGAGGAGATAAGCAAAACCAGGGTGTTTATTCCATGATTTCTCTTATGGTTTTTCTCATACACTGGCGATTGCCTTCATCTGGTAGGTCCATGAGTTAATCTCTCATCCCTTCAAGCCTGGATATAACAGCCCTGCTATAGTTACTGGCTCTCAGGTACATGACTAACTCTGTGGTTTTCCTACACCTTTGTCACAACTGTACAAACATTCTGTTTGTAAACTATCTTCATCCAGTTATAATGTGTGTGTGAGAACTATTTCTCCCCAGGACTCTGATCGATGCGCCTGTTTAAAGAGGCGAGAATGACAAAGATCATGTTAGAAAGGGTGGAATATTTAGCAAGGGCATCAGCAACTGTAAAGTAGGTCTAATGCTCTTCTGTTGGTGAGACAGAACTTCTGGAGAAGACTCTTCAGGAAAGCAGAATGTAATTTTCTAAAACAAAATACTAAAATTTCCTTTGGGACAGAAATTTTCTCCACAAAAATATCTTAAAACAAATCTCAGTAATTTGACTCCATTATTGAAGTTAGAGAAATAAGGCCATAAGTCACTAATGATAACATCCGTAGAACTTAGTTATTAGAAAGGTGAAGGATAAGAATTCCCTCCATATTTGAGGAATTTGGAAGAATTAAGGTAGGGTTGTTATAGAATCAGGATCTCTGAGCTTTGTCTTGACATATGTAGTCCCAGGAAAATAGGCCCCTTAATTTCTCTAAACCTTCATTGCCATGTTAATAAAATATAGAGATTAGAACAAATTATTCTTTTAGCTTCAGTAGACTTTAAATAAGAAGGGATGGAAAGGAGGATAAAGTGTGGTGTGCAGATGAGGAGTATATTGTACGGAAGTGGACAACTGGGGAGTGTGGTGTGAGGAGGGGAAGGACTCCAGGGTCCTGGAGTACATTTTGGGGACGAAAAGGATGGAGGAGTGTGGTATATGGGATGTGGCCTTTGGATTAAAGAAAGATGCTAAAAAGCCAGTGATGAATGGATAGAGATATTTGGTGTACAACTTGGGCATTTTGCTCAATGAATGACACAGAACCAGGGAGTGATGATGTCTCAGTATTGACACTGGTACCACTTGTAATTCCAGCTAATGCCAAGGCCAGAACCAAGTAATACACATGTAATGACCCATGTGAGAGATACAAGGAAATGTATACAGGCTCAAGTACTGGAGGCTTGGCTTCTGCAAGTCAGCTGTGGAACTTGACAAATTTCTTTCTTCTTTATTATCTTCTGTTGGACTAAATCATACTATGTGATTAGACTAAATTATACTATGTGACCTCTAAGGCCACTTTCAAGTCTAAAATTCTAGAAACCCATAATGCACAATCTACATTTTTAAGGAGTTTAAAATTTGGGGAGAAGGTAAGAGGCCAACTCCCATTAACCAAGAGGTGGCAAGAGGGTTTAGGGAAGAATAAAGGCAGGGCCAATAGCCATTATCATTCTCTTCCAAAGTCTTCTTTGATGGCCAATACCATCCTTGTCCTGTTCTATATCAGCTGGGAGGAATAAAATAGCATGCTTAAGAAGCTCATGTTTAGGTAATCCTTATTATTCATTGCAGCTATTCACAAATATTTCAGGCCTTCTTCCTATCCAGAATAGATTCAAGTTTTGTGGGGTCTAAAGTATATGCAAGAATATAAAAATATACAAAAGCATATTACTTTCAAAATCTTACAAAGGACGTGGCCATCTGTTATAGTTTGGATCTAGAAGGTCCTTCAAAGTCTCATATATTGAAGGCTTGGTCCCCAGTGCAGCAATGTTTAGAGGTGGGCCTTTGGTGAGTGAGTGGATCATGAGGGCTATGCATTCATCAATAGGTTTATCCATTGAGGGATTCATAGCTGAATGGATTATTGGGAGGTGGTGGCAACTGTAGGAGGTGGGACCTAGTTGAAGGAGGTGGGTCCTTGCTGGCATGCTCTTGGGGGGCTGTATCTTTTCTCTGCCCCACCCCTTCCTCCCTCTGTCACCTGGCTCCAATGACCATGGTGAGCTGGTTTGCTCTACCATGTTCTTCCTCTGTGACGTGATACCTTATTGCAGACCCAGAAATGATGGAGCTAGCTAACTATGGACTGAAACCATGTGCCAAAATAAACTTTGCTCTTCTTAAGTTGTTATTCTTAGATATTTTGTCACAGTGATGGAAAGTTGACTAACATGTCATGTAATGAATTGCTTTGGCCTCTGAGGACTGCAAGAGGACTGTCATGAAAGTAAGGGCACTTAAGCTTTAGCCTTGTGAATTTTGCTGAGCACTTTAGTTCTGGGCTTGTATTAGGTTTCCATCACTGTGACAAAACACCTGAGCAAAACAATTTAAAAGGAGGAAAGATTTATTTGGTTCCTGGTTTTAGAGGGTTCAGTCCATAGTCAGCTAGATTCATTGTTGAGGCAGAGGTCCTGGTGGAGTGAAGTTGCTCACCTCTTGGCATCCATGAAAGAGAGAGAGAGAGAGAGAGAGAGAGAGAGAGAGAGAGAGAGAGAGAGAGAGAGAGAGAGAGAGAGAGAGAGGGAGAGAGAGAGAGAGAAAGAGAGAGAGAGAGAGGTGTGTGTCATGTGAGGGGCAGGGGAGACAAAATATATCTTTAAAGGCATGTCTCTAATGACCCACTTCTTCTAACTAGGCCCTACCTTCTAAAGTTTCCACTACGTTTCAAAAGTACCACCAGTTGGGGATCAAACCTTCAGCAATATGAGCTTTGAGGGGACATTTCAGATTCAAACTATAATAGGATTCTTGGTAGAACTGAATTTCTTCATGTCTTTCGAAGTTAGGTGTGGCCATCTGTCTTGAGTTAGTAAATGAAATGTAAGCAGAGTGATATCTGTCACATCAGGGAGGAAGACTTAAGAACCTGCATGATTTACTACAACCTTTTCCCCTTTTGTATGGGACTTTAGAAGCAGTTGTCAGCATAGAGATCCTATCACCTGGGTCCATGAAACTATCAGGAACAAAATTCCACTGACATGGAGTCTATACATGAATAAACTAGACCATTAAGCCTTTTGGAATTGTTTGTTATTACAGCACTCCCTTGTCAAGCCTGACTGACTTAATAAATTATAAAGTGCTTTCACAGGTATAGAATTACTTCTTCTGGAAGAGACATGGACATTTATCATCTCCATTTTCCAAAAAATTATCTGATGCTAAGAGGGGTTATATATTTTTAGGGATGGACAGTGAGTGATGGCTATCCTGGAATGGAGCCAGATATTTTGGCCCTTGGGCTTTATTTTGTACATGATGGAATATTGCCACTGTGGCAGTTGATGCAGTTCATTTGTGTGGCATTTATAGTCCCCATTTCCTTAATTTGTCTCCCTTTAATCCTTAGTAAAGTCCAGGCCTCTACTGGGGTATATACATCTGACCGATTTGGACAGTCCAGACAGGTTTCTAAATGGCTCCATTCTCTCAAGGAGAAACCTCAGTGGAATCAGGGAGATGGTCTAAGGGAAGGGGACGGGAAAGAGTGAGGTTCACTGAAGAAATTACTACCAAAATACCAATCTCAGTACTCTGTTTGGGGAAGGGAGGAGATGGAGAGGCAGCCTGGAGAGTACCAAGTGCTGTGTGCATGTATGTCACTGTCAACATGACTTACATTATGATGTGAGACTATAATACACCAATAAAAACATATTAAAAATAAAGGGCTCTGTTCTCATCAAATGAACATGGTCCCTTGAGAAGGACCATGAGAGAAGAGAATCTTTTCTGAAATCCAGATGGATTGGAAAAGTGCACATTTTGAGCATAGAAAAATGTAATCATAAGACTTTTGTCTATTTAGAGTGTAACATACTTCCATATGGTGGTGCCAAGTCTCTCCCTAAACACACACATGCGCAGACACACACGCGCGCGCGCGCACACACACACACACACACACACACACACACACACACACAATTTTTGGTTTAGATTAATTCTAGTACTTTAACTGGGCTTGAGGAAATAGACCTTGTTTTGAGTTTCTTTTGTTCACTAAAACATTTGTTACATGAATTTTTGGGATCTTTTTTACTTATGGAGAAAAAGATATCTCAAGGTAAGAGTCAGCCTCCTTGAATCAATATACCTCCAGGTATACAACCTGTTTTTTGTTTTGTTTTGTTTTTTGTAGTACCAGGTATGGAACTCAGGGACATTCTACCTCTCAGCTACACCCCCAGCTCTATTTTTATTCTTTTTTTTTGTAGTACTGGGGATGAAACTCAGGGGCATTATACCTCCAACTTACACCCCCAGCCCTATTTTTTTATTCTTTATTTTGAAACAGGGTCTCACTGAGTTGCAAAGGGCCTCATTAAGTAGCTGAGGCTGTTCTTGAACTGAGATCCTCCTGTCTCAGCCTCCAAAATGCTGTGATTACAAGTGTGTGCCACCACACCCAGCCATTTTTATTCTTTATTTTGAAACAGGGTCTCACTGATTGGCAAAGGGCCTCACTAAATAGTTGAGGCTGTTCTTGAACCGTGATCCTCCTGTCTCAGCCTCCCAAATGCTGGGATTATAAGCGTGTGCCACTGCACCTGGCTCAATCTGTTCTAATGAAGGTGAGGAGGAAAAGAACCCCCATTTGACTGAAGGGTGATTAATGCAGGGCACAGATCGAAACATCTCAGTAGACAGCACACACAGCTGCCCAGATCATCTGGCAGAAGATCAATAGGCTCAAGCTGAAATGAGAACCATCAGGAAAGCTAAGAAATATTGCCTGGAGAATTGCATTAGACAGCATTACACTCAATAAAGTTTGGTCCTGTCAGCCACTTGCCCTGTCTTTGATTGAGGAATTTTCTTCCTTAGATTGGAATTGGCATGGCTGGGGAAGGCTATTAGATGGATGTAGACTTTTGCTTTGTGAGAATTGGATTGAGCCCTGTAAACTCTCTCGGGGTCTTAGAAATCCTTTCATGCACAGGTAGAAACTTGATGGTACAGGATTTACTGGAAGAAGCATTACTATTGGCACTTTCTCTCTCTCTCTCTCTCTCTCTCTCTCTCTCTCTCTCTCTCTCACACACACACACACACACACACACAATCTTTTTCTAATTTTTGATCTTTTTTCTTTGAAAGGTTATAATTTGGTGAGACTTTCTATACTCCATCTCATTAAAACATTGCTCATTATACCAACAGTTCTTATTGCCGGCAGCCCTAAGAGTCCACCATGGCGATGGCCCCTAAACGGCAGGTGGTGGAGACCATGGGGGAGAAAGTGTTGCGCTATGAGGCCTTCATTAGTGACGTGCTGCAGCGGGACTTGCAAAAGGTGCTGGACCATCGAGACAAGGTATATGAGCAGCTGGCCAAATACCTTCAACTGAGAAATGTCATTGAGCGGATCCAGGAAGCTAAGCACCCGGAGTTATATATGCAGGTGGATTTGGGCTGTAACTTCTTTGTTGATACAGTCGTATCAGATACATCACGCATCTACGTGGCCCTGGGTTATGGTTTTTTCCTGGAGTTGACACTCACAGAAGCACTCAAGTTCATTGATCGTAAGAGCTCTCTCCTCACAGAGCTCAGCAACAGCCTCACCAAGGACTCCATGAATATCAAGGCCCATATCCACATGTTGCTAGAAGGGCTTAGAGAACTACAAGGCCTACAGAATTTCCCAGAGATGCCTCACCATTGATTGCTTCTTCCCATCCTCCAACATTAAAGAGCCCGAATGCCAAAACAACAACAACAACAACAACAACAACAACAACAACAACAACAACAACATTGCTCATGGTATCACATCACAAAGAATAATGAAACATAAAGCAAGACCAAAAGCTAAAACTCAGGGAAAAATAGAATTTTCCCCAATTCAAATCAGAAAAAAAGTCATTGTCAAATCTGAATAATTCTTTCATAATAGAATAAAATCTTCATTATCCAGAATAATTAGGAGAAATGTAATGTTTTGTTAAAAAAAAAGGGCTGTCACATATACTATACATAGATTACCAAAGTCCCAGTAATTGTACTACAGTGGAATTTGCTGTATAAAAATCTAGGGGTGTTTTTTTGGTGATTCAGAAGCCCACTCTGGTCTTATAGGGCCTCATTACATCATTATGAGTAATTCTCATTATTTAGGACACCAACTGGGTGAATATAGGAGGCTGAGCAGAACCTTTGCTGACACGTGGACTCCCAGGGGAAAATTTATATATAATCTGTCTGATGTAAGCTTGATTTCTTTGACATTTATCTCTTTCATAAGAGTAAAGGGCTGAGAAAAATGGCTGTTTATTTTAGCTTTACCTTGTTTGGATTCTGAGGAGCAGGAGGTGTATAATCCTCTGGCTTTTTATCATCTTTTCAGTGATTGTTTTTTCTTTTCATCCTTGATTTTATCTATCATTCTAGCATCTTAGGTAACTAAAGAGGCAGTTAGCATCAGCGTCATCCCTACAAGATGGATTGGAAAGCAAAGGCCCTCCTCATAAATGAAATGTAAGCTTCCCAAGGCCTGCAACTCATCGTCCAAGCGGGGCTGCCCCTGCGTTTTCATCCTTTGCCTTACATCAAGAGCACAGTGGCACGGAGACATTTTCTGTCCCTTGCCTTATGTATCCCAATGTTCTACATGTAGGAGCAAATGGTCTTCAATCTTGGGAGCTCTTTTCTAAAGAGGCAACATGGTGGGAGAGAAAGAAGCATTAATCCGGGAGTTAGGAAATTGAATCTAAAATCCTAGCTTCACCTAAAACTCCTCAGGCTTTCACCAAGTACAATTTATTTAGATCAGGCGAGCCTCACTTTAATCACCTGTAGCATGACCTTAATGACCCTGCCCTGCCATCCTCACAAAGCTCTGATGAGGATTGAACGAGTTACTTGGTAGGGAAGTTAGTGTGGGATTATCTGGATGAGAAGGCTTGTTCTTTGGCTGTCTGCTCGTCCCATCTGTGAAGTGTCAAAATGTTAGGTCCTGGGAAGGAGGTGTTTGCAGCTTGGTCTGAGGTTTAGAATTTTACAGGCACTCAGCTGCCCGAGAGTGATGAAGTGTCTGTGAAGAGTTCCCTCCTACTTGAAATTCAGGTTCATCTGTAGATGGGAGGTGGTGAGGTGCGGAGGTTAGTCAGGCCCTGAGAGATTGACCAGAACCTCTTGCCACTTGCTCACTTGTCCTGTGGCTCACTCTGCCTCTGCAGGTAGCCATGGCCTCCAAAGGTCCCACGGTTCACACTTATCTTTGTGTCCTTTCTGAATTACATCATCAATAGCACTCTCCTTAAGACCACTCTGCAATAATAGAAATGTTCTATAACTGTGCTGTCCATCACAGCAATCATTAGCCACAGGTAGGTTTCATATGCTTGAGATTGTGGCTGGTATGACTGAGAAACTGAAGTTTTAATTTAATTTCATCTGAATTAATTTAAATAACCACATGTGGGCACGTAGATCAAAGTGTTTCTCCTTTTCATTAAGTCCCGATGCCCAGAAGACCCATGTTAAAATGGTTCTGAATTATTATTATTTTTAAATGAGGCCATATGGCTAAAGATGAGTTTCTGGCATATGTGTGGGGACAGGAGAGGAGAGATGAGAGGAAACTTGCCAGAAAGGCCAGCTTGTTGGCTCTCAAGAGGACTCCAGGGGAACATCTGGCTTTTAGTCTTGCAGGCTTAGAAACAGGATTTTTCAGGGAATGGAGAGTCCAGTTGATTCCTAGAAGTGGGAGCTCCTTCATCAAGCTTCCCAAACTGATGCAGTCAGTCAGAAAGCTAGTATTTGGAAGTGCAAGAAAGCTAGTAGCTCTCCATTTGCCAGACATCAAATGAAAAAGGGTAGTTATTTTCTCTTTAAAACCTGGGGTATGCAGTGGAGGTAGTTCATGAATATGCGCCCAGAGCAAGGCCTATGAAGGAATTCCACTGGTTGATGGGGCCGTGCACTCACTGTGTGGTGGATCTTCCTGGTCCTGGGAATAGAAGGACCTGTGTGTCTGATGACAGCCCTCTCTTCTGGGATGGCCCTTGGGCGGTTATCCACAGGCTTACTTCTGCCTTCACTTCATTTTCTAAGCTTTTATGGTTGGCCAGCCCCATACACCTTGTCATAGTCCATTTGGGATATTATAACAAGATACCAAGACTGAGGAGCTTATAAACAACTGAAATTTACTTCTCACAGTCTTGGAGGTTGAAATATTCAGTGGAGAGCCACAGTTTTGTCTGGTGAGGCCTATCTCCTGATTCACATACAGTCCCCTCTTCCCTGTGTCCTCATTTGGTGAAAAAGGCAAAAGATTTCTCAAGGGACTTTTTAAATATAAGGGCACTAGTCTCATTATGAGGGTTCCTCCCTCATGATCTCATTACCATGCCTCACCTCCTAATACGAACATATTGGAAATTAGGTTTTGACATATGAATTTTGGGTTGGGGAGGAACACATTCAGTCTACTGCTCTCACTGACACAGTCTCTCTTATGTACAAATATAGTCAATGGAGTTATGCACATTTTTGTGGTACTGGGGATTGAACTCAAGGTCACATATAGGGTCTCTCCCCTATATGCCAAACCTGGGAGACATTTATTGCTTTAAGAATATTCAGACTGAATAACTGAATAACTGTTTATCTTCAAAGGGACAGTCCTTTTCCCCTTGTTTCCCAAGGCTTGGAGCATTTAAGACCTGACTGTGTGTAGTACTCTTAAGGGCTGGACAATAACTTAGTGAGTAAAGCAAGTATACTGGCAGACCCTTGGAAATAGGCAGTTGTGACCCAGTTCTGGCTGTCTGCAGCCGTGTTGGAATGGGAAAAAGGGGTCCAGAGTTGCCAAATTTTCTGCTTTGTAAGGAACACTCAAACATCTAGATATTAAAATAAAAACTTCTGAAGTTTTCTCCAATGGCTGATGTTTTAACAGATTGGTTGCTGGCCTAAATCGCTATTGGGAAGTAGGGCTTAGTGGAAAGAAGTTAGGTTGTTGGGGGAGTACTCCAGTCTCCCCCACCCCACTTCCCGCTGCCATGAGGTGAGCAGTTCTGCTCCACCATTCGCTTCCTGCCATAATGTTTTGCATTCACCACCGGCCACAAAACAAGTGAGCCAACTGAATGTGGACTAAAACCATTAGCCAAAATAAACTTTCATTTTTTTTTATTTTTGTAGTATTAGAAATTGAACCCAGGGGCATTCTACCTCCAAATTATACCCCCAGCCATTTTTATTTTTTCTTTCATAAGGTCTTGCTAGGTTGTTGAGAGTCACCCTATATTGCTGAGATTGTCCTTCAACCTGTGCTCCTTCTGTCTCAGGTTCTCATGTACTGGGACTACAGGTGTATGCCTCTATGCCTGGCTACCTTTTCTCTTTTTTGTGTGTGTGTGGGTCTGGAACCCAGGGGCATTTGACTTTTGAGCTACACCCCTTGCTCTATTTTTTATTCTTTATTTTGAAACAGGGTCTCACTGAGTTGAAAAGGGCCTCACTAAGTAGCTGAGGCTGTCCACAAATCGCGATCCTCCGGTCTCAGCCTCAGAAATGCTGGGATTACAAGTGTGCGCCACCATGTCTGGCTAACTGTCCTCTTTTTAAGTTTATTATTGAAGGTATTTTGTCATAGTGATGAGAAACTCATCAACATCTGATTTTTCAAAGTTAGAAACTAATTCAGTTAAAGATGAGACACTGAGTACAGCCTAACAAAATAAATCAGCAAGTTGGATTTAACTCATGGCTTATGGCTTGTAGTTTCTGGTATCATGGGAGTCTCTGGCTTAGTACTCTATGTGTTTGAATTTTAGTCAAAATTCTGCACTTAAATCTCTGAGACCTTGGGGAAGTCACATCTTCTTTTGCTACTCAGATTCCTCTTCTATGAATAAGTATCAAATGAAATGACCTCTAAGGTTTCCTCTAGCTCAGTATCAATCTGCTAGGCAGCTGACTAACAATGTGCTGCAGACTGGGTGGCTTACATAGCAGAAACTTATTTTCATATACTCTCAGAGATTGTAAGTCCAAGATCAAGGTGTCAGTAGGTTCAGTTTCTTCTCAGTCCTCTCTTCTTGGTTTATAGATGGCTGCCTTCTCCCTGTGTCTTCTCGTAGCCTTTTTGATGTGCGTACACATCCTGGGTGTCTCCTCCTTTGATAAGGACACCAGTCATAATGACCTCATTTAATGTTCAATACTTCCCTAAAATAGTTACAATGGGAGTCAGGGCTTCAACATTTGTATTTAGGCAAGGAGTAGGGACACATTTCATTCTATAATATGAATGAATATAATTTTGATAGTCTATACTTTGTTGACAGTCAACTGAGGCTTGACCATGACTCTGGCCTGGCTGTCTTCCTCTTTCCCCCTGGGTCTGCTTTTTACCCTGTTCAACCCTGCCTAGGGAGACTGATGTCTATGTGTGACATCAGTGGCCTTCTTTACCTTCTGCCTTTGACTATGTTCAGCCAGTGGGAAGTTTAAGAAGAGATTAGAAGGAGAGAGGATGACGAAGTGGGGAGAATCTCACTCTGAGGTTGCCATGGGCTGGCCATGTCCCTTCACTGAAGGCCATTGCTTCCATCTAATAGCTTCTCTAGCTTCAGGTTCCCCATCAGGCCTAGAGTAGCAATGCCTTTATTGTTACTCACCCCAGGGCCCAGCACCAACCTCCATGCCTTCCCTCTATGCTGCCACACTCTTGAGAAGAGTTTATTTCTCTTTTCTCCAACCATTCAACTCACAGATGCTGGGACCTGACCTATAAGCTAGAATATGAAGGAACCCCATTGGTGGGTTGTCCAGCCTGCCCCCTCTGTCGTGTCCTCACTCTTCTGACCCCAGTTTCCAGGAAGCTCTGCCTCAGCCTGAGGTTTGGCTGGCTTCCTTCAGGCCACACATTTTTTTCCTCTGAGGCAAACCACATTGTGACTTTTGCTCTCTGAATGCATTTGCTATTATCCCATCATAGTCCCTTTGGACAAAGGTGGAAAAAAAGCTAGTTGGGACATGCAGCCCCCTGCAGATGGGCTTTGGCTCTGCTTGCTACAATGATGTAGCCTGTCTGCCTGCCTACAAGCAAATATGCATTTCTCCAAGGACTGAAGGGTGTGTTTACAATGAGATTTAGTCATTCTCCTCTCATGGTCATGAACCTCTGAAGGCAGAGCAGATTCACTCCTTCATCCATATCTACATCATCAACCCCTTTCTTCTTATTGGAATTTCCCCCACTAAAGTTTCAAGAACTGGGCCGGGCATGGTGACGCACGCTTGTAATTCCCGCGCTTGGGAGGCGGAGACAGGAGGATTACGCAGGTTCGAAGCCAGCCGTGCTGGCGTAAGAGACCCTGTTTCAAAAATATAAAATAGGTCTGGAAGTGTAGCCCGGAGGTAGAAGGGCTTCCAGGAACCCCAGTACCAGCAAACAAAAAAGTTTCAGGAACTGAAATCTGTGCTGGCTACAGATACAGACAAATATATGTGAATAGGGCAACGTTAGTAATGCATTCAACTTCTAGAGTGAGGAAAGGGGAGACCAATATGTGGATAATTATGGGTTAGATCTGTAATGTTTCTTAAAGTCCCATGTGCTCAGAGGTGGGGTTTTGGGAAGAGATTAGGTTTTGAGAGCCATGACCTTATTAGTGGATTAATCCATTGATTTCTGAATGGAATATTGGTAGGCGGCACCTAGTTGGAGGATATAGATTAATGGGAGTATGTCCAAGAAGAATTCGTCTTCTCCCCAGCCCCTTCCCTCATGGCGCTCTCTCTCTCTCTCTCTCTCTCTCTCTCTCTCTCTCTCTCTCTCTCTCCCTCCCTCTGTCTCTGTCTCTGTCTCTGTCTCTGTCTCTTTCTTTCTCTACCTTTTTTGCTTTCCATGAGCTGAGCAGCTTTCCTCTGTTACACCCTTCTGCCATGATGTTCTGCCTCACCTTAGGCCCAGAGCAATAGAGCTAGCTGATCAGGGACTGAATTCTTCAAAACCATGAGACAAACAAACATTTCCTCCTCTAAATTGTTCTTGTCAGGTATTTTGGTCACAGTGACAGAAATCTGACTAACAAATAATAATTGCAATACAGTATAGAGATGAAATAAAGTAAGTGCTGTGATGGTCGGCTGGGTGCCTGTGGGGAGGGTGTAGTGGCACAGAAGGGTGGATTAAGGTGTGAACCCTGGACTCAGGATGCCTGGCTTTGAGTGCTGCTTCACGTTTAATAGGTATGACATCTTAGGCAAGAAGCCCAACTTCTTAAACTTTTGTTTCCTCATTCGCAACATAAAGGCAATGCATGTTGTTTTTGTTAGGAATAAATTATATATAATCCTCGTGATGTACTTATCCCAGTGCCTGGCATATTATAAGTGCTTCATAAATGTTAGCCTTTGTTGTTACTTAGTTAAGATTGTACAAATGAATGAGGTTTGTGGTGGCTTTGGAGAATAGGGAGATTTTATGTGAAAGGATAGATCATTCCAGAAGGACAAAGGAGTGTGGGTAAAGGCACACATGTTTGGGAATTATTAACCAATCCACTTAGTACAGGGGGGGCATTTTTAGGAATAACAGCAGAAAAAGTTGGTTGAAGCCCTATCATGAAGGATACTGAACACCAAGTCAAGGGTCTGTCTATAATTCTGTAGGCAGAATAGAGCCATTAAAAGAAAGGATTTTAAGCAGAACTTGAATAAACTTCAGGAATGATTAATCTAGCAGCTTTTAGCAAACTGGGTTGAAGGTAGAGAAAAAATGGTGGCAAAAGTTAGTGTGAGACTCTTACTATTGCCCATGGAGATAGTAACAAGATCTGCTGTATAGAAAACTGATAAATAATAATCAAACTCTCACTATCTGACAGAACTAGTTTAGCAGGAGGCAGAGGAGCTGACAATTGAAGTGTTAAGAGCCACTCAAGGCAGGCAACCACGCCTCACTTCAATTAGAAATTAAAAGGAGGCACTTAATCCTAACGTCAATCAATGACAAACACTCACCTTACAAAATTCTGAGCCTTACATAGATTTTTTTTGGGGGGAGCAAAAGTACAGAGCCTGCTGTGTTCCTGCACGCAGTTCCGACAGTATGGAATCAGGAACCCTGGCTTGGAGATGGGGTGCAGTACAGGGTATAGATGCACATACTTTTATGTGGGTGGCATGTGGTAGGAACTTGAGCAGCCGATAACTCATCAAAGAGCACATCTACACGTAAGTCAGCCCTACTCGCAGCTTCTGCCCCGCTCCGACAAAGAAGCCTGCTAACATTTAGTCAGTGTTTTATTTAGAAAGATAGTGGCTTGGCTGGTATTTTCACTTGAGGGAGTTGCCTGTCCTAAATGTAGTAGGGAAGTATCCTGAAACCCACACACACCAGGCCAAAGAAGGCACAGAGTAAGGCCAGATTATTCCACCTGGGAAATGAATGTTAGTCAAGGAATATAATAAGGATGGAGCCAGATTTACAAAGAGCCCTAAATTCCCTGCCCTCACATCCAGGAAGGGTTTATAAAAAATGGTCAGGTAAAGCCAGGCATGGTGGCGCACGCTTGTAATCCCCACACTTGGGAGGCAGAGACAGGAGGATTGTGCAGGATTAAGAGACCCTGTTTCCAAATAAAAAGTATAAAATAGGTCTGGGAGTGTAGCCCCAAGATAGAAGGGCTTCCATTAACACCAGTACCACACACACAAAAAAAAAGGTCAGGTAGAAACTTTGTTACAGGCCACTAAAAGGAAAGCCAAGTATCTAATCCAGCAAGATCCCTGAGAACTCAGATCCCACTGATGTAGGTTGCACATTCAGATAAAATGGAGAAAAGGATGATTTCCTTGACACAAAAAAGCAAGAGGTGGTAATAGTCCTTTTCAGAACCACAGAGTCCCTCTCCAGAGAGCAGGGCTGCCTGGTGAGGCAGCCATCGGCTAGAGGATAGGAAGGCCATGTCCAATGAAGCAGGCTATGCTGGCTATGAGGAGCTGTCCGTGGTGCTGCCATTGCCCCCGCTTAAGCCCACCCAGAGGTCTGTGACTTTTAACAGTCAGGTACATTACACATTGTGCCCTATAATCCTCACGGCAACCCTGCAGGGTTTGAATTGTTATTGGCAGTCTTGTTTCTACAGGTTAGGAAACTAATGCTCGGCTTCATTTTCTGCCTTATCCAATATGAATATTTGAGTAACTGAGAAAGAAAATTATGTCATTTCCAGGAAAATGGATGGATCTAGAGAATACTATGCTAAATTAGACCAACCAGTTTCAGAAAGTCAAAGGGTTGTATATTTTCTCTTCTATGTGGTCACTAGAAAGAAAAGAGGAAACAAAGAAGATTTCAGATAAATGAGGAGAGAGCCTGGCAGAATAGTGGAAATGTTTGGGGGACAGTGTTAGGGAGGGGAAAGAAAGATAATTAATGGAGGACACAATTCAAATAACGCTATGTCGGTATATGAAAGTATCACTACCAATCTGTACGGGGAGGGGCGGGATCCAGAGGGAAATACACCAAGTACTGTGTGTATATATGTTTGTATTACTTTGGGCCTCATTTGATGTATAATTACAGTGCATCAATAAAAGTATAAAAAAGACTTAAGTACTTACAAAAACTTACAGAGTTTAAGTCACAAGGAGTCTGTAGTAAGAAATATTAAGCCTGTGTTCTCATATTTCACACTGTCAATTAGAAAGATGTATAGAAATTTCAAATGTGTTCATTAATGGAGAAGAGAAATTAATTCCTGTTAATCAGAAGAAACCAAATCATGGGGTTTTGTGAAGATCAGCAAGATCTTGTAATCTTTGAATAATTTTTCTCTTTTTTTTTTGGCTATAAAAAGAGTAAATAGGTTCTAAGACAGAGGAAGTAGAAGGTTAAAAAATGCCCATCTTTTATCAAAGATCTGGTAGAAATCTTTGCTATGGCAGTTAAAGCCTTATGGCTTTTTTATTATTAATAAAGGAAAATTTATGTGGGCTTTTGATGTTAAACATTGTTGTGTATCAGGGTCTAAAATAACATTTATGATGGACAAGAGATTTTTCTTAAATTCTTTTTTATAATTTTTTATTTATTTATTTTTTAAATTGGTGCATTGTAACCATATATCACATTGGAATACAAGACTTGAGAGGATATACAAGCACACATCATCCAATTAGCCCTCATCCAGCCCCCATCCCTTTCCCTCCCCCTCCCTCAATCCCATGCTTCTTTGGTGATTAACTTTGATACATTTGTTTATGTATCTCCTGCGTTTTAAAGAGGCTCCATCCTCCCCTATTCCATACCCTCTGATTGGTCACCTTAGTTGCTTCACTATAGGGCCCTTTCTATACCTTGACCTCTTCCTGTTGCCCCTTTCCTCCTAGTTATTGCTGATTAGGGGAAGCATCTGATTTATATTTTCTGCGATATTTCTCTCTGCATGCTGTGTTGCAAGTACCGATCCCACTCTTGACGGTCCCAGTAGTGGCCTGGCTACCCAGTGGACTGATCCAGACCTCGCTGGCTCAAGCAGCGGCCTTGCCTCATGGGAGGCCCCGATTCTGGTCTTGCTGGCCCCGACACCAGCCTAACCCCTCAGCTGGCTCCGATCCCGGCCTCAGAGGCCCCGGTAATGGCCTTGCCTCACAGCAGGCTCCGATGCTGGCCATTGGCCCCGGCACCGGCCTAACCCCTTGGCAGGCTCCGATCCCATCCTCGGAGGCCCCAGCACCGGCCTAGCCTCATGACAGGCTCCGATCCTGGCCTCGCTGGCCCCGGCACCGGTCTAACCCCTCGGCAGGCTCTGGTCCCAGCCTCGGAGGCCCCAGTAGCGGCCTTGCCTCCTGTCAGGCTCCGATGCCGGCCATTGGCCCTGGCATCAGCCTAACCCCTCGGCAGGCTCCGATCCCAGCCTCGGAGGCCCCAGCACCGGCCTTGCCTCACAGTGAGCTCCAATCCCTGCCTTGCTGGCCCTGGCCCCTGCCTAGCCTCACGGCAGGCTCCGATCCTGGCCTCGCTGGCCCCAGCACCGGCCTAACCCCTCGGCAGGCTCCGATCCCAGCCTCGGAGGCCTCAGCCCCAGCTTTGCCTCACGGCAGGCTCCAATGCCGGCCATTGGCCCCGGCACCGGCCTAACCCCTCGGCAGGCTCTTATCCCGGCCTCAGAGGCCCCAGCACCAGCCTTGCCTCATGGTAGGCTCTGGTGCTGGCCTCCCTGGCCCAAGCACCGGCCTAACCCCTCGGCAGGCTTCGATCACATTGGAATACAAGACTTGAGAGATTATACAAGCACACATCATCCAATTAGCCCTCATCCAGCCCCCATCCCTTTCCCTCCCCCTCCCTCAATCCCATGCTTCTTTGGTGATTAACTTTCCGGCCTCGGAAGCCTCAGTAGTGGCCTTGCCTCATGGAAGACTCCGATGCCTAACCACTTGGCAGGCTCTGATCCCGGCCTCAGAGACCCTAGTACCGGCCTTGCCTCACAGCAGACTCCGATCCCGGCCTCACTGGCCCCAGCACTGGTCTAACCCCTTGGCAGGCTCCGATCCCAGCCTCGGAAGCCTCAGTAGTGGCCTTGCCTCACAGAAGGCTCCAATGACGGCCATTGGCCCCGGCACCGGCCTAACCCCTTGGCAGGCTCTTATCCCAGCTTCAGCGGCCCCAGAACCAGCCTTGCCTCACAGCAGGCTCCGATGTTGGCCTCACTGGCCCCAGCACCGGCCTAACCCCTCGGCGGGCTCTGATCCTGACCTTAGAGGCCTCAGTAGCAGCCTTGCCTCATAGAAGACTCCGATGCCAGCCGATGGGCCCGGCACTGGCCTAACCACTCGGCAGGCTTCGATCCCGGCCTCGGAGGCCCCAGCACTGGCCTTGCCTCACAGTGAGCTCCGATCCCGGCCACACTGGCCCTGGCACCGGCCTAACCCCTTGGCAGGCTCCGATCCCAGCCTCAGAGACCCCAGCACCGGCCTTGCCTCACGGTAGGCTCTGATCCCAGCTTCACTGGCCCCAGCACTGGTCTAACCCCTAGGCAGGCTCTGATCCCAGCCTCAGAGGCCTCAGTAGCGGCCTTGCCTCACGGAAGGCTCCAATGCCAGCCATTGGCCCCAGCACTGACCTAAGCCCTTGGCAGGCTCTTATCCTGGCCTTGAAGGCCCCAGCACTGGCCTTGCCTCATGGCAGGCTCTGATGCTGGCCGCTGGCCCTGGCATCGGCCTAACCCCTTGGCAGGCTCCAATCCCAGCTTTGGAGGCCCCAGTAGCGGCCTTGCCTCACAGCAGGCTCCGATGCCAGCCATTGGCCCCGGCACCGGCCTAACCCCTCAGCAGGCTCTTATCCTGGCCTTGGAGGCCCCAGCACCGGCCTTGCCTCATGGTAGACTCTGATGCTGGCCTCACTGGCCCCAGCACCGGCCTAACATCTCAGCAGGCTCCGATACTGGCCTTGGAGGCCTCAGTAGCGGCCTTGCCTCACGGAAGGCTCCAATGCCAGCCGCTGGCCCCGGCACCAGCCTAACCCCTCAGCAGGCTCCAATCCAGGCCTCGGAGGCCCCAGCACTGGCCTTTCCTCATGGTGAGCTCCGATTCTGGCCTTGCTGGCCCTGGCACCAGCCTAACCCCTCGGCAGGCTCTGATCCCGGCCTTGAAAGCCCCAGCACCGGCCTTGCCTCATGGCAGGCTCTGATCCCAGCTTTGCTGTGTCCGTCACCGGCCTCACCCCTCAGCTGGATCCAATCTGAGCACCCTCTTTGCCTAACACAATGTTCCACATTCTCGAGGGTGCGTGGTGGTAGCATTCTGCCTCTGGGGTTATTATTCCAAAGGTTCCAGGTGTAATGCATCAGATCTCTGCCTCCCCTGAGTACTGGCCACTGCCATTGCCACTGCCTCCACCATTTCAAATCCTTCCCAAGCTCTTTTTCCACTCTGAATATTGTCCAGTGTTCCTAAGCATGCGTGATGGTAGCATTTGACATTTGATGTAATTTCTCCAAAAAAATAAAGTTGGTAGGATCTGATTTCTGCTTCTTCTGAATATAAGTCTCCACCGTCATCGCAGAGACCACTTTCAACACCGCCTTTCTCCTTGGTCTCCGCTAAACTCTCTCCTTACAGGTGATGTCCAAGATTCTTAACAATATAGAGAAACAGCAGTCCTCCTTCACAGGGAATTTTTCCATAAGTTCCAGTGCATTTGGATAAGTTTTGTCTGCATCTCCAGTGTCCTGGCATCCGCCACGGCTTTCTTAACCCCTCTCTGATATTTTTCCTGTGGCCCAGAGTCCTGCGACCCGGGCCCCGGCTGTTCCTGGGTCCAACGTGACCCGCCCGACCCCTGCCTGGGACCCAGTGTATTACTGGGCCCAGTTTCTCCAGGGGTCTGGTGTGCAATGTGTGGTCTGGTTTGGGGCCCAGAGTCCCACAACCCGGGTCCCGGCTGGCATGCCTTGCCCGACCCCCGCCCGGGACCCAGCGTCTTACTGTGCCCGGCTTCTCCAGGGGTCTGGCGTGCTACGCACGGTCTGGCCCGGGACCCAGAGTCCCGCGACCTGGGCCCCGGCTGGTGTGCCTCATGCGACCCCCGCCCGGGACCCAGGGTACTGGGCCCGGTTTCTCCAGGGGTCTGGCGTGCTACGCGTGGTCCAGCCTGGTGCCCAGAGTCCCACGACCCGGGACCCGGCTGGTGTGCTCCGCGCCTTAAATTCTAATGTTACAAAAATCTAGGGAAGAGAAGGACAAGAACAAAGGACCAAGTCACAGGTTTTCACCATGAGTTAGTCAAAAGAGAAGGGAGAGAGGAAGTCCATTAATGGATTCAGAGAAAGCTATGCATACCTTCAAAATGTTGTTAAAATGGTCTTTATGGACACTTTTACAGAGAGGGGTTGATAGCTTTCAAGAGATTTTTTAAATGTCCAGGAATATTCATAGGGTAAGAGCTACTGGTTTGAATAATCACCCTAAAAATAGTTTGAATAGTCGCATAATATCATTAGAAAAGCATCTAATTATACCTACATATTTATATTTTGGGGTTTTAAATTAATGCTTATGATTATATATTTTAGTAAAAGAACCTGAGTTATGGGAAACATATAATTAAGAAGAAATGGTATTTTTTCAATTGAATTTATTCCTCAAGGGAGTCTATAAAGTGAAAGAAAACATCAGTATGTCAGGAAGCATTTGATTAGATCCACAATGTGGGAAGACTATCATTCATCAGCCTAAATTAAATAATGATACCTACATAATACCTTCTCATTCTAGTGTAAATGCTGGAGGTCACTCTGTGTCTTGTTCTGTCACCAGTGTAGCCCATCAACAGTTGCTGAGACAGAGATGAGGGAAAGCTCTAAGCGGGGTTCATTCTCCTTTTGGCCCACTCAATGAACTTGTTTTCCAAACTTTGGTGGCTAAATGTCTTTATTCAACTTGATGAAGGTAAGGATGAGGACTCAGCTGGACAGCAAAAGCTGTAGATCCAACCAGAATGAAGGATAAGTGAATGCATATAAGATTCTCTTCTTCAGAATCTCCAGGCCTCTATCTTTTCCTGACTCTTACTATGCAGTGCCTTAAAGAACAAGTATGTGTGTGTGCATGTGCATGTGTGTAAGTGTGTGAGTATGTGTGTGTGGGAGGTGTGTGGCCACGCCAACCACGAATGATATTTGATTTTTTTTAAGTGTCTTTGACAGCTCAGTGAGACAATATAACCCAGAAAACTTGTGCTGTTATTTTGGTAAGGGCAGGTACATAAGCATAGTTTAGTTATCTCAAAGAGTTTCCCCTGAGAATAACCAATCTTACTAAAGGCAAAAAGAATGTGATCTATAGGCTGTGATCTGTAGGGTGCCAGAAGCTTCTAGGTGCTTAGATGACGTGGATTCCATAAATGAGAAGAATGCCTATCTCTCGGTACATACCTCTCTGGTGCCATCTTATCTCAGGACAGAAGCAAGTGTGAATGGAGGCAGCTATGAACTGGAAAGAGCCCAATCCTGTGATCTGAAGCAGGTGCCAGGGCTGCAGACCCTGTTGCAAAGCAGTTGAGATGACCTCAAATCAGGGTTTTCATAGGGCAGCCTTGGAGGTCAGTGCCTTGTTTCTTAGGAGTTGGGTGATGAGCAGCAGTGATGGGCCCCGGGGTGCCCAAGCGTTAGAATGGGGAGGTACTGTGGAGGGCACCCAGGATGACCCCACAAGCCAGACTGGAATTGGAACCAAGGGTGTTCTTTTGTTACTGTCTTGCACACATGAGGTGCCACTCCCGGCTCTCTTACTGACTACTCCCCTTCCCTAACTTAGGGGAATGGGGCCAGGAGCTGTGTATGACTTGTATAGTTCATCAGTGGAGAGGACCTGGAAAAGTTAGTCCTTTTGCCTGGCCACCATCAGTGGATGTGGAATCAGTTGGATTGTACGACTCTCTTGGTAGATATAGAACCCCTCACCCCATGGCAATAAACAGGAAATATAAAGCATGTGAGGAGAAGTGTGACATCATTCAATCACCCAGCATCACCATGTAGTAAGCACTGTCACTCTTCTTATTTGACACATTCGAATTTTAAGTAGAGATATTAGGCAACCTAACATCGCAGTGATAGTGATCAGCATGGCTGGGAGTCAGACTCGATGGCCAAGATCCAGTGTCAGTGTTACACTGACTCTAGACTCTGGGAACAAGCATTAGGCTGCCCTTCTTCACAGTTGCCTTTTCCCTGAATTAAGCCTTGCCCTTGATCACTCAAGTTTACACCGATTCAAAGGAGAAAGGATGGAAAATGCCTTTGGACATCTATCAAGATTAACATCACAGGGAATGATCCAAAGTAAACTTTGCCTAAGATGTTGTTTCACCACTACCTTCTCCAAGTCAGAAATGATGAGGAATGGGGATCCTAATAGCATCATTCTTTTTCTTTGAATCCTACCTTGTTGATCTCAGCATGAACAAGAGGTGGTTCGTGGCACCTTCTCGGCTGACATGGTAAATAGCAAACTCACAAGGCAGGGCAGGACAGGCATCATTCTTGAAGGAGCAAGGGCTGCCCACATCTTGATGCTGGCAAGTGGTATCCTTCTTTCTGGATCCCAACCCCCCAAAACTGTGCCCTTTTTGTTGTATAGTAATATCTCAGTGCTCAAACCTAGGAATCAGGCCAAGACTAGCCTCCTTGTGAGGTTTCATGTAATCTTAAATAAAACTGCTTCTGTGTCCTCAAATTAAATAGCCGAGACTGGTAAGTCAGTGAGCTGGTAATTCATTTGATCATGAGCTTTATGACTTCTTGCTTAGAGTAAAATACAAGCTCTTAATGAGATATTTAAATATTAATGAGGAGCTGAACATTGTTTTTCCATCTCATTGAGGTCAATTTATGATGTCGTGAAGTTACATTCCATGCAAAGGACAGAGAAAATATGATGAAAAGTATTTCACTTTCCTAGTGATTTCTGACAATGTTTTATGCAAGAGGCCAATCTATATGTGTGGCATTTAAGCTTGCAATAATAAAGTTTGACCTCACGAATGGGAAATATAGGGAGAAACTTGAGGCCATAGTTTCCAGGTGCCCTGAATAAAAGGAAATTATCTAGTGTTTTGAGGTTTGATCTTACTTTTAAGTCATGCCCATCAAGAACAAAGCATTAGAACTTGGTGTGAATTTCATGGATATGTTTGAAGTTGATGGAAGACATGTGAGAATCAGGCTTTACTTCACTCCTTTTATCCACTTAACTTACCTCTTTCATAGAATCATTTCATAGAAATAGCATTTAAAGCATCCCCAGAGAGCCTCTGCATTGTGACTTACCCAAGTTCACACTGCAACTTACTAGTAGAGGCAGGAACTATGGCCAGCTAATGCTTTGGGGGACAATACCTTGACCTTTGTCCAGCTCCAACTTCAGCCTTTCCCTAGAGGTTGAAATGGGATTGATTCTTCCACCCATTAAGTCTAAGCTATGCTCACATTATTTCACCTAATGTCTTCATGGGCTCATCAATATTAATGGGTGGTGAATGTGTGGAATTCACTATAGTTCCTAAATGCTTTAGGGGCTGCACTTTATACACAGAAAGATGCGCACTTTGAATTCCTCAGAGATTTATTTAGACTTGATTATTGTATCTTTTACTCTCCACTCTTTCTGCAAAGCAGTGAGTTTGCAGCATAGAACAATTGGTGACCTACCAATTAGTAGGAAGAAATGTAGATTGCAAAGATGTTGGACTTTGGTGACATACTGAGAGTGGAGCTCAGAGGGCTGCCACCCAAGGAGAGCTGCTAAAGGCTAGGTTCCAATCTATCTAGCCAGCCCTATGGCTCACAGTTTTCTTTGGAGATCTTTCTTTTTTCTTACCCTACTACTTACCCTCCCCCTCTGGGGACTTTTACTTTCTAATCAAATTGGAGATCTTTCTCTTTCTTTCCCTGCCTACTTCCTGATCGCTTGCATTAGTGCTCTTTACTATACTATTCTCTTTAATGCTCTTGCACCCAAATATATATATAATCAAATCCCATACACCTTGCCCATCCAAATTTAAGCAATTAATGCCATTTTTATGTAACATATAAATGCCTTTGATGCAGTACAGTTTTTGTGTGGGCTGGTTCTGATCCACTTTCTGTAGCCCATGGCATCTGGCACAATGCCTTCCCCAGATGTGTGAATAAATGAATGAATAATTAAATAAATGACTTAAAAGAAAGGCAGTCCTTCCCAGAATCTTCCACCACACCAAGGACCACAGAAAATGAAGTTTTATTGCCATTCCACTTTTTAAAATGTATCTTAGAAGGTTGTACTTATCTGCATTACAAACTACACTAACGCTTGGTATCTTAGAATACCAAGTGACTCTCTTTTGGTCCTGTGGACTAATGGGGCTCAGCTGGATGATTTTCACATGAGGTCCTTTATGCAATTTTGGTCGCATGGAGGCTGAGGCTGGAGTCCTCTGAAGGCTTGCTGGGAAGGATGTCCAAGATACACTCACCTGTCTGGCAGTGGATGCCAGCTGTAGGACTATCTACACTTGTCAACTGCACTGGATCACCTATACTCGGTCTCTCTGTGGCTTGGGCTTCTTACTGCATAGCAGCTGGGTTTCCAAAGGGAGCATCCTATAAATGAACATTCTGAGAGTGCCAAGAGTGAGCTGCACAGCTTTGTATTCCCTAGCCAGGGAAGCATAGAATGTCTTGGCCAAGCAGGTCACTCAGGAATAATTTTTCGCAAACACACACACACACACACACACACACACACACACACACTCACACAAGGAGGAAAGTCATTAACTGAGGCTATCTTTGGAGACTATCCAGCCACAAGCATATATATATATTATCTTGGAGGGCAGCCTATCTCTACAAAACTTCCTTCGTCAGGTAAGCTCCTGCACTGCTGAGCACTGGGAACAGCTCCAATACTAGGTATATTTTGGGAGATAGGTGGTAGGAAGAAGGAGGGAGAGAAACAGTAGTTGAGATAATGGTTAAGGAATCAGGCCTGGGAAAGATAATGCTGGATATAAAATAAAGAGATTAGGAAGGGAGTAGGAGGGTGAATGCTGAAGAAAAACTTTTCCTACTTCTTTTACCAGCTCAGTATTTGTTGGGAGTAGGTTGGAAAAGAAAGCAAACACAGCTGAAAAAGTATTGTGAAATGTTTTTATTATTTAAGACACATAAAATTATAATGATGCTTACTTTAAAAGATGAAAAAAAGCACATATCATCCTGCCAACTGGACACAACTGTGTTTATTTTTCTTTTCAATCCTAGTTCCTCCTATGTATGTTATCTCTGGCATCACCCCATGTTGGCCATGGCTTCTATAGTTTTCATCAGGAGTCATTTTATAAGTGCCACTGCATGTCAGCTGCAGTCTTTGCCCATGTTGTGTTAGACCCTTCATCCCACTGCACACGCTGAGGGAGATTGATTGGTAATGAGCCAGGGAGCTGGGCTTAATCAGGGAGGGTGACTCAAGCCTCCTGCAGACCATCATCTACCTCAGAAAGTGAGTGGATTAGGCTCTGGGATATCTGGATTTGGTCCCTTACATGCCCTGGGGAAGGGCCCCTGCCCTGGCTGGCCAGCTGGGGATGAAGCCCTCAGGGAGCTGCATGGATGTTTGTAGTTGCCAGCAGAAAACACTCTTCCTTTAAGTGAGAAGGCAAGCCAAGTTTTTTCTTCTCTATTCAACCTTCCAAGGAGTTTGTTGGTTTCTTAAAACTGTTAAGCTGGGACACAAAGGTTTATATTTCCTGTCTCTGTAAGGGCTTACATTTCTTCCCGGAAGGGGGATTTAATTTTACTAGTGTAGCAATTTTTCACCACAAGAATCTGCTTACTTATTTTTCTGACACTGAGATCCCAGGCTTGGCACATTCTGAGCATACAGAGGGCATCTCCTGCTCTCTGCAGTGTCCTCTGTTCTCCATGACTCAAACTCTTACCTATTCTTCAAAGCCTACTTCACATCATTCTTTGTCTTCCCTAAAGCCTTCCCTAGCCATTTGTACCCATACTTAAATTTTTGACACCCGAGGACCATGCTGTTTGTGCCTGGTTACAGTCTCCTAGAAGGAAGCATGGTGTCATGAAGAGATGCTGGGCTGGAAATCAAGACCCTTAATTGCTAAGCATTTCTGTGGCCTTTGCGAAGTGTTCACATTCCCTGAGTTTCAGCATCTCTAGTTATTAAAATCGAGGGCTGATTGACCTCTCTTGTTCCTTCCTTCTGTGATTTTATGATCTGAGTCCTTTGACCTTTGAGATCACCCTTGTGCATCACTCCAGAGACTTTGGAAATTTGTCCGCTCAATTTATGCTCATTGGCCTCACTGACCTTGAGTCTACTTGCTCCTAAGTCATCATTCAGACAGATGGAGATGTTCATTGTTATTGAAACATGAATTGGGTCTCTTCTACAACCTTCCTGCTGCCTGACCCTTGCATATCTGTTTCTGTCCATCCAATAAGTAGACTTCAGACTGTTCTTACTTGCAGTTGATGTGCCAAGTCTCTGATTATAATAAAGTGCAGCAAATAGAAGTACACTTTCTGAAAGCTGTACTTCAAACACTCTATTAATGTAATACGCCACATATCAATCCCAGTAGAATGCCCACAAACCAATCTGGCTGTCCTTTGATGAGGCAGGGATGCAAAGCAGTAACTTCTTCTCTCAGAGGGAGACGTGATTAGCTGGCAGGCTGCTGAGTCTCTGCTATCTCCATCACCAGAGCCTGAAGAAGAATTGCAAGGACAAGCATTCTGTCCTGGAAGTCCATGTCTGTCCAGTCTAAAATTGCTTAAGATGTTGTTGTGCTAAAAAAAAAGACCATAGGAACAGTACTAGGGGAGCTAGATATGATTTGGTTTAGAATCCGAAAATGCCAGAGATTTCAAAGGTTATTTTTAGGTCCTAAAATGTGATGTCTTTTAGGGGAGCTACCATTGTGGTTGGCCAGTGGTCACTAAATGAAAGAACCTCCCTAATGCCTAGTCAAAACCCCCACCTCCCCTCAAGACTGACTTCTACCATATTCCTTCCTGGGTCACACTCTACTTCCCTGGGCACACACTCTACATTTCCCTGCCTCTGGGATTTCTTCTAGGTGTTGGATATATTGGCCCCAGTGACCTCATCACATTCTACTCACTTATTGGGGTGAAAAGGAGCTCCAATGGTACCTCTATGGGGCTTGGGACCTGAACAATTTAGGATTAAATCTTACTTTTCTACTTCTAGGGAAGATGGCTTAACTTCTTTAAGTAGCCTAATTTTCCCCCTTTATAAAATGGAGCTAATAATACCTGTCTTACTGGGTTGTGGTGAGAATGCCCTGAGATGTCAGAAAGTTTGTAGTACTGACCACAGTGCTCAACCTAGCAGAGGCCCAGTGGCATTCACTGTTGTGTCCTTTATGTTTTATTTTTATGAGCAATGACATAGTTGTTTTGTTCTGGATGTGGTCTGTCACCCAAGGGTTCATGCATTGGAAACCTTGTCTCCAGTGTGGAAATACTAGGAGGTGGTGAGATCTTAAAGAGGTGGGACCTAGTGGAAGGGGTTAGGTAAATGGAGGTGCTGCCCTCAGAAGGGATTAATGTCAGTCTTTCAGAGTGAGTTATAGCCCCTGGAGTGAGTTGTTATATAAGAGCAAAACTGGCCCCCGCCAAATTTCTTTCTTCCTGTTTTGCCATGTGCCTGCTCTCCCTCATACATGTGCTCCTGCCATGATAACAAGTGCCATGATGTGATGCAGACAAGGACCCTCGACAGAGGCTGAGCCAATGGGGCCACTCTCTTATGAACTTTTAGCTTCTAAAACTATGAGCCAAACAAACCTCTTTTCTTTATAAAGTTTTCAGCCTTGGGTATTTTGTTATAAAATTTCACTGATAAATAGAAAACTTTTTGAAGGTAGAAATTGATGCTGCTGTGTATCCCTTTCAATATCACAGAGCTTGATATAGAGCAAATCCTTTATTGGTTCAGATGAATCAACTATGACATTTTACTTGCCGTTTTCTTCAGATTATACCCAACAAAGACAGAGAAAGACAGTATTCCAAAAACAGAGCAAGAACTGCCTACATTTGTAGGCTACACTTGATCAAGAGTGCAGCTTCGGGGTTTTGCCTCTTTCACTGTAAATTCAAGAGAGGAGGAAGGGGATTGAGACCACAACCTTTCATGTTTGCTTTCAGTATTTAGTGCTCTATGGGGCACTTGCTGAATATTTAAGTGTGTTGCTATTCATGATAAAAGCTTGTAGAGTGACAGATCTAGGAGCAGAAAGGCAACTCGATAATGGAATTCTCTCCAACGGATGCAGAAGAAAGCCTGCCTAAGGGTTGTAATTGCCCTAACTATTCTAACCTCATCCTGAAATCCTGTTATCCTCACACAAATGCAGCTCTGGAGTGTCTGGGTACCCTTTGGGGTCCTGAGCCTCATTTCTGGCAATGGCAGAACAGTCCTGGTAGTTGGACAACCCCCCTCCTGGCATGCCAGAGTAAGGACCACTCAACAAGAATTCTCCACATTCTGCTAAGCAAAGGCCCAGCCTGTGAGGAATTTGTCACCTTCTGAACTAACTTGGGGTTCAGTGTTGGTGACCCTGGTGAGATAAGTAAAGCTTAGGTTAATAGGGTCAGCTTAGTACACACTCGAGGTTAAGAAACCAGGCTTGACCCAGACTGTCTGGTTCTGCATTCCAACCTCACTCCCAGCTTGCTGTGCTCTTTGGGCACAATACTTGATTTTTATCAAGCCTTACTTTCCCCATCTGTAAGATGGGGACAATAAGAGTGCCTACCTTATAGATTCAAAGGACTAGCATATGTAATTTACCCAGGACTCTGCCTGGAGCATAGTAAAAGCTATAGACATGTGTTGGCTGTTATTATACCAGAGCCATAAGAACTATTCCTCCAAAGTGTATGAAAAACCACACATTTTCTGTGCCTTGAAAGCTGATTCTCATCCCTGTGCAGAGAGCGAACTCTCAGGGTGGAAAGAGGGAACTTCTGCAGTGGTCCAGGCAGGAGGCAAAGGTTGATGAGGTCGCAAGAGTGGGAGAAAGGAGACAGATTTGGGGGATGTGTAGGAGGAGCTCACGGCAGTTCCATGTGGAGCTGAGGAAAGATCTCAGTTGGCTTCCAGGTGACTGAAATATAGGATCTGTGACTGATGATGCATTAAACTAGACAGGAGGGCGCCGGGCGTGGTGGCGCACGCTTGTAATCCCCACGCTTGGGAGGCGGAGACAGGAGGATCGCACAGGTTCAAAGTCAGCCTTGCTGTCTTGGGAGACCCTGTTTCCAAATAAAAATATAAAAAAATGGGTGTGTGGGAGTGTAGCCCGGAGGTAGAAGGGTTTCCAGGAACCCCAGTACCAACACACACACACACACACACACACACACACACACACACACACACACCTAGACAGGGGGCATTGTAGCAAAGGAGGCTTATGTGGGGAGACAAGCTTGAGAAGCCTATAGAATATTGGGCTAGCAGGTGAAGGTGTATAAAAAGTTTGGAGTTTTGGAGAGAGTCCAATTAGAACTGTAGATTTTAGGAGTCATCAGCATTTGCAACAAATGCCAAGAGAAACAATAAGATTCTCTAGAGAAGATTTTCACATAACTTGCTGCAAAATACTCTGTTTCTAATTCAAGGTCAGATTGCAAACCCTTTAGCCTTTGTGGAGCAGGCGGTCTTTGTGGTGAGTACTCAACTCTGTCACTTGAGTTTGAAAAAAGCCATAGACCATATGTAAATAAAGGAGGGAGCTGTGTTCCAATAAAACTTTATTTATAAAATCAATAAAGAGTTTGCTCACTCTTGCTTTAAATTAGTGTTTTGCACAAAGCAGGTATATGATAAATATTTGTTAGGTTGATCTAGCTCCAGAAATTGTAAACCCATCCAGATTTTTAACAATTAAATTAAGTACTTAGAATCTCAAACTTTTGTTAATGATGTACAAAATCATCCACAAAAACAGGCTGGAGAAAGGCTAATTAGGTTACTGATTCTATACATAAAATAAGCCACCATGAATTAGAGATATACTCTTGGGTTATATAGTATACAGCTGGAAGCCTTTTCTGAACCAAGTCCTAGGCCCTTGACCAATACAATAAATCAGACTGGGGGTTTGTAGGCCCAGGTGATGGGAGAACCACTGGATTTTAATACCTTTGAGGGCTGTGGCTGCTGGGTAAGGTAAGAGGCATGGGCTTCAGGGAGAGCACTCTTAGGGCCCCTGGAGACCCTGGATGGCATTCTCTGCAGGTCCAGGAAATTGATTGCAAATGTATTAAATAATTAAGAAGCTGCCCATGAATATTTGTAGTCTCCATTGTGCAGAAGCGGCTGGTGGGAGGAAATGGAACATTTCCGGTGGGAGAAAATCAAACAATAGATGAGGAATTGACATCATGTAAGCAAGAGGGCATTTTGCACACAGGAAATTCATCATAGAAAGAGGAGGAGAGGAGGGAGAGAGGGAGAGGAGAAGAGAGAGAAGGAGAGAGAGTGAGAGAGAGAGAAGAGATAGAGAGAGAAAGCCTTCTCTTCAAGCTGTAGGGTGGTGCAGCAGACTATAAGTAATAGTTATTAAAATGATCAACACAAGGGTAGAGGGTTTCAGCTATTAAATTATTGCTTATCCCCCTCCACAGGATATTTCCCCTTCATCCCTGTCTTATATTTTTGGTTGGTTGATCAAATCATTAAAGTTTTGCTTTCAGTTTTGAAGTCTGAAGCTATATAGCTCAACCTTGGCTACCTTTCTAGGGACAACACTAGGGTTTTGGCTGTCAAATAATGGGAGAAAAGTCTAGAGAAGTGGTTTGTATTTCACTATAGGTTGCAAATGGTTTGTCTGTTCTCCTCCCTCCAAAAATGTGTGAAAACATAAAGAAGATGGGGTTCCTGGGTGACCCAGGTGACTCTGAGACGTAAAGTGTCTGGTACGCTGATGGCAGCAGCTGCCTGTGTGTATGCATGTACACATATATACTACACAAGCATGTGTGTGTATATGTATACATGTATACTTGTCAATATTATTTAAAAACTTGAATTCATTGCTGGTAGGTCCCATATCACCCTGATCTGTCCAATCTCTCATTTAGATCAGTAAGCGTTCACATATAAAATGAGAATCATTCTGCATCTAGTTCCTGAGTTAGATGGTATTTGGGATACCAGAATTTAAAAAATCAAGATATTGAAACATTTGAAGATCTGATAAATCTGTATTTCTGGGCCCACTCTCCACCATGGCCACACACACTGGTGATGAGCAGGAACAGCGATTCCCCTGTGATCCCAGCCTATTCTCTCCAGTTCATGCAGACCCACCTGGTCAGCTTCTTGGGTTGGCAGCATCTGCTTACCCTGAAGATGTTTGTGTTTAGTTCCTTGGCTTCTGTCTTGAGCCCATCTCCTCCACTTTCTAGAACTCAAGTTAAATCAGACCACATCTTATTTAGGGCTCCCTAGTCCTGAAAAGCAGATCTTAAGCGGCCTTGTCTAGTAATGGCTTTCCATCACCTGCTCAGCCTCCTCCTCCTTTTGTTTCCATCACTTCCTCCTGCACTCTCTACAGTCCAATGCACCTGGCCCTCTCATTCTTCTGGACTGGGCCCTTTCCACACATCTGGCCATTGGAGTTACATTTCGCAATAACCCAAACACTTGGTAGGTTTCTCCTCATGTTTCAAGAATCTGGTCATTTGCTACCTTCAGTGTGAAAACCTGGCTGTCTCCACCCTCTCTCCATGCTTCTGCAACATGACACTCATTTCCTCTATTATAATTGTCTGGACATGGAGTTTGAGTTTTATCTAGTTTGAATCCTAGCTCTTCTGCTTTCTAGTTGTGTGGCTTTTGATAAGTTATTTTCACTCCCTTGGGCCTCGGTCTTTTGATCTGTAAAAGGTAGATGTTCAGAAGACCTATTAATAGGGTTGTTGAGAGCTCTCAATGCAATTATGAGTATCAGTGGGCTTATTTAGCAAAATGCCTACAATATATTAAGCCTTCAATAAATTAAAGCTTTTCTTATTTTTCTCCTCCACTGGACCTTGTACTTGTAGATGTCAAGAAGATGACTTAAATATATTTGTAACACAAATGCCTAGCTCTACTTCTAGTGCACAGCTGGTTGCAGTTTTAAATTGCTATTGATGAAAACACAAACTCAGTGGGAAATAGGAAATACCTACCTGTTTGGTTGAGTGGCATGGTGGGTTGCATTTTAGTCCCAAGTGTTCACTATCTGTAGTATACATCCATACCTTTGTCATAGCCTTATAATGGGCAGAATGAACTTCAGTCCGTGACTTTGGGATTCAACAAATTTGTTTTCAGCAATGTGATTCAAACAGAGACTTAAAATGTCGTATGTGATTTAGTTTTCTGTTTGTTCATCTGTCATTGGCATAAGAAAGACATGCCTTGGGTATTGGTCTCAGAAAAATTGAAGCTATGTGAAGCAAACCTGAATCTAATCTCTGCTTTGTAATTGAGCCCGAGTCCAGTCTAGATCAGCCAAGATTCATGTTATCTCTAACTCGTTAAGTTGTGTGGTCCTCTATTATACAGGAACAGCTATTACCTATGTTGATATGATTTTGTGACCTGACTTTCAAGAATAGGCACATAAATGTGAAGCAATAGTATATCACAAATGATGGGGGAAATGTTAATGGTGACATTGCTGAAAGACTAGAGTGAGGCTGATAATGCAAAAATTAAACAAATACAAAATAAAATCTAAGTCAGCCAAGGGGTGATGGCTGGGTTTCCCTTCCTGAGTTTTACTTCCAGGTCTGAATAACTAGAAAATCTCCAGCAGTGAGAGTGAGGATGGAACCTTTTAGGACTGCCCTTGTCAAACATAGGCTCTTAGAATCTCTCCATTAGAAGGGACTTTCAGAGGTCATTCTGCCCAGTCTCTTGGCCCCTGCACAAATGTGTTCTGTAGAATTCCTCAGAGAAGCTGTCCAAATTCAGTTACTTACATGCTGGATGATCTTGGGTAAGTTCAAAGACTGGCATTTTGGAGTCAGATATATCTCTTTTGGAATCCTAGTGTTATAACATTCAAGCTTACTCACCTCTGGATATATCTCTTACTTCTGCTAGAAGATAGAGACAGTTAGGATGCCTGCCTCATGGTGCTGCAGGGTGGTTCACTGGGTAGCAAAATGACACATCCTATGCAGCAGAGCACCAACTGTAATGACTCCTCTCCTTTTGGAGTGGCACAGCGTACAGGGCCTCTTTGCTCTGCGAAAACTTGTCTCTATAAAGAGGGAAGGAAGAACCAAGCTGAGTCCCACCTGGGCTGCTTCCATGTCCAGTACCCAAGCTGAGCCTGCTGTCTTGGATCAACTGTCTCCTTCCTAGCTCATTTGATGGAGCAGGGCAATTTTAAATTGTCAGTAGTCAGCACATTTAAATGTCCCAGGACTAGGAAAACATGAGAGGAAATTATTGACCATTTTATTGATTTAATCATATAGTTTTGCACAAATATGGTTATTATCATTTGGATGTAAAATGGTTCCCCCATGACTCATGCTCTGGAGGCAGTCATGCTTAGAGGTGGGTCCCTGGGAGTATGGCCGGGTGTACCGTGTGCTGGGGCTGATCCAGTGACGGTCCCTGAGGGTCTACCACATGTGTGTGTCTGTGTGTGTCCTGCCTCTGTCCAGCTGTAGCATCTGCTCTAACCCTCTCTCTCACTGACCTTTTGCTCTTACTCTGCCCCCTGCCATCATGTCCTAAGGTCCTTTATCCCTGGCCTGTGTTTTGTAAATGACATAACATGGACTATCTATAAAATGAGCTAAAATCTCCAGATTCATAAGCAAATAAATCTTCCTTTCTCTAAGTTGTGGAGATTTGGTGTTTGGGTCACAGCATGAGAATGCCAACTAAAACAATGGTCTATAAAATTCTGGGGTCCCTATAGTCTTTCATGAAACATTGCTTCAATGTAGTTTAAAGTAGAAATTGCCATTTCTCTTCTAGGCAGGATCTAGAAGAGTGGAAATGGATCAGTGTGGACTAAGATGGATGTAGGAAAGGTAGGGGAGGGATTTGTTCAAGAATAAATAGTTTCTAACTGATCTGGATATATATAAGTGATGATCATATATGTATATGTTAGATTATATATATATATATATATATATATATATATATATATATATTAGACTTTGAGAACAATTAAAAGTTTTTGAGCAAGAAAATAGAATGTTAAGAGATTTGCTTCAGGAAAATAAAGCTGATAAGAAAGTAACAATGGATTGCTTCAGTAGGGAGCAGAACAGGTAAAGATAGGAGAATATTTAGAGAGTTTATTGCAATGGTCTTGACCAGAGGTGATAAAGGTTGTATTTTGAACCTGGAAAGAGAACAAATAGGAGACATATTGCAGTGCAAAATCTATATGACTTATTGACTAACTAGGGAAAGAGAAAGAGAAAAAAGGAAGATTCAGGTTTTTATCTCAGGGAAAGTGTTTGAGCCATCTAATACAACATGTGGGATGTGGAGCTTATCTATTGTTATCCGAATATGTGTATTTGTAGCTATGAACTTTCAGCATTACTCCCAACCTCCTAGGACAGGAAAGGGGGTGAATATTAAATTAATCATAATTTTCCAATATTAATCAATTGTATCTATGTAATAAAACCTCCAGAAAAACCCCTTAATGACAGGGTTTTGTGAGTTTCTGAGTTGACACACACTTCTGTATGCTGGGAGGTAATGAATCCCAATTTTATGTTGACAGACACTACTGAGTTCAGGACCCTTCCAAACTCTGTCCTATGTACCTCTTCATCAGCTGTTTATTTGTATCCTTTATAATACACTGATAAATATAAGTATGGTGACTTACTGAGTTCTGTGAGTTGTTTTAGCCAATTATTAAGCTTGAGGAGGGGTTTGTGGGAACCCTCAACTTATAGCCAGTTTTCAGATATACAAATGTCCTGGGACTTGTGATTAGTATCTGAAGTAGGGGGTGTCTTGTGGAATTGAGCCCTTTAATTCATAGGGCTTAATGATAACTTCTGTCAGCTAATAGATGATAGAATTGAATTAAAATGTTGGGCATGTTACCCAGTTGGTGTCAGAGAATTAACTTAGTATGGAAGAAACCCATTAACATTTGGTATTTGGTGTCAGAAGTGGGAGAGAGAGAGAGAGAGAGAGAGAGAGAGAGAGAGAGAGAGAGAATACAACAAATACATCATCATCATCATCAACAACAAAAAGAAACACTAACAATCTTACTATAACACATACTCACATACTGTCTTGATAGTCCACACCTAACAGTGTAAGGGGATTATTTGTTGTGCGTGATGGATGCATCCTATCAGTCTCTAATTTCTTACTTCACACTTTTGGATGTCTCCTATGTGTCAGGCACTGGAGCAAATCTGAGGAGTCAGTAAGGTGATTATTATTTAGCCCTTTTCCCAGGTTGCTCATGAGACAGAGAAGGGTTGGCACACTATTCTTGGATCACCACCATATTTATGTCCTGTAAGCTAAGAATTGTTTTCAAATAGTTAAAGAAAATCAAAAGAAGAATTTTGTAATCACTAAAATTATATGAATTTAAATTCAAATTTCATTGTCCATCAATACAGTTATATTGGAACCTGGATCTGCCATTTATTTACATGTTATCTCTGGCAACTTTTGTGCAACAGAAATTGTATGGCCTGCAAAGCCTAAAATACTTGCTACCTGTAAATATTTTTCTGTAAAAAGCACACTTTTTATGGAAAAAGTGTTTGTCTAAAGGTATGATTGTTTGGGAAGGGGATTAGGCAAACTAAGAACTCATTCCAGGTAAGGGTGTATAACTGAGATATTTAGAATAATTTTTCCCAATAAGAGAAATCTAAAGCTCTGAGTCTTAACTCTATATTTTTTCCTTTAAAGGTAGATTCTATAAAAGAGGCAGGACCAAA